>NW_027555958.1:259775982-259929205 GCF_003287225.1 Phascolarctos cinereus
GACAAAAGGAGTAGGAGAGGATTAATTTTAAGATTAAGGGAAGTTTGTTGTCTATGTGGTACAAGCATTCCAGAAGTCACAGTGGAGGGGGATGGGTGGATTTATAATGAAACTTAGGAGTGGGAGGTTGGAGGGGGATTAAGAATGAGGAATAGGGTGATAGGAGGTATGGAGTGGGTTTGGTTCATAGTCACTGAGATGTAAAGGGTATAATCAGGTGTCAGAATGTTCATCATTGAGTGGAGAGTGCTACTTCTCTACCCTCAAAGGACAGGTATATCAGGAGGTGCGGGACCTGAAATTGAAAGAAGGGTTGTTATTCCTTGTGCCTGAAGTTCTCTATACCCCTGTAGGGAGATTGGGCTGGAAGCAGGAGGTGGTAGATGCTTTGTGTTGGTATAGGTGAAATGGTTTGTTTGGGGCAGATAGAAGATGCCCAGCCTCGCCTCAAGCAACCTTTTCTTAGGGGACACAATGCTTGAGCAGGAGATGGAAAGGTCAGGACACTAGCACAATTTCTAATGAAATACAAAAAGAAAAGCTCTATCTCCATTCTCAAACAATTAACCAGTGACTAGTGTATGTTCCCAAAGATAGAAAGAAAACTTCCTAGCTCCTTTGAACTCTATCCATGCAATTAAATATATACATACATTCATCAGCGAGGCTTAAAATACTAATGAGACTGTAAAGAGCAGCTTAAAACAAAAACAGGAAATTTCAGATTTAAATCTCTGTCCCATCAGATGGGAGTATAAAGTGAAAGGAAATCCAGCCACATGGATTTTAGGCTAGAGAACAGTCAATTAAGAATTGGGTTTGTCTCCTACTCTGATAGTTTTATTCTGTCTACCATGAAGGGACAAAGACTCTGCTTTGGTGAGAACTGGGTGCACTTAATACAATCCTCTACTGTCTCTGATTCTGCACCTCTATTATTTTTTTCTCTTACTCCTGTTACAGATTGTCATGCACAGCTCTCTTGGGGCTAGTATAATTTTGCCTTGTTTAAATCATGTCATAGTTCTATAGATACACTAAATTGCATTTCCCAGGATGCTTGTTAACATTCATGCCACTTCCTCTTGAGGGCTTTAGCAAAGTCAATCTGGCAACTGTGTGGAGGATGGATTGGAGAGAGGAGACGTGAGCCAGCAAGACTTATTAAAAAGTTATTCCAAAGCCACCAAGATTGCTGCTTCAATGGAGGCAAGCAGATCAACTCCCCTACACATAATCCAACAAAAACTTAAAAATCACACCAGAAACTAGAGCAAATGACTTCTTCCATCATAGAATTGTACAGAAGCCCACAAGCAATTGAAGTGAAGAAGAAGCCAGCACCAGAACAGACAAAAAGGCCTACAGATGGATGCTCAGAGATGGATCAGTAACGCCTGTAGGCTACAGGCTATCCTGACAAGGTAAGAGAACAGATTCCCTGGAGAAAGCTTCAGGATATATGGAAACCCATAGCAAGATATTGGAAACCATGTAAGGACAAGTATGAATATAACATGCCTCAGACCAGGAAACCCCAAGGCTCCAAGAAGCCTAGCTTTCTATCTTGAGATGTCATAGAAGTTCCTGAAGACCTTGAAGAATCCAGGAGGGTTCTAACTCTGGGAGATGGGAGTCAGTGCAGTGTCTTTGACATTGTCATTTACTCTCTTCTTGATACTTTCTTTTTTCTAGGCTTTTGTAACATAATTTTCCTGATTCTCATTCTACTTCTCTGACTGTTCTTTCTCAGTCTTTTTTTCTGGATCTTCAGCTAAGTCTTACCCACAACTGTAATAGCTCCCAAAACTTTGTAATGAGCTCTCTTCCTATCTCCCTCTAATACTATTTTGGTTGGTTATTTCATCAATTTATTTATCATCTCTGCACGTGATTTTCAGTCTATTTGTTCAGCCCTAACTTTTCTCTTGACCTCTGGTCTCACATCTCTGACTGCCTATTTAATTTCCAAAAATGGACATCCTTTAGACATCTTAAACTCAACATGTCTAAAATTGAACCTTCAGACATCTTGAAATGGATATCCAGTACACATCTTAAACTCAATATGTCCAAAACTAAACTTATTATCTTTTCTCCTAAACCCTCCCTCTGCAACTTCCCTAATACTACTGGGGACAATACCATCCTTCCAGACCCTCAGGATTGCAACCTAGGTGTCATCCTACCTTCTTCATTAATACCCTCCACATTCAATTTATTGTCAAGTTCTATTGATTTTACCTTTGCAACATTTCTCAAATATACTCCCTTTTTCTCCTCTGATATCCCCACCACCCTGGTATAGACTATCACCACCTGACACCAGGATTATTGAGGTAGCTTGCTGGTAGGTCTGCCTCTCTCAAGTCTTTCCCCACTCCAATTTATCCTCCACTCATTTGCCAAAGTGATTTCCCTAAAGCACAGATCTGGCTATATCATTCCCTCTTGTTGTTCAGTTGTTTTTCAGTCATATCTGACTCTTCATGAACCTATTTGGAGTTTTCTACCAATGAGGTATTTTATGTTTTCTTCTATTTTTACATTCTTTTGTTTCTGCTTGAGTGGTTTTTGATCTCTTATAGAGGAATTAACTTCCACTTGTCCAATTCTAATTTTTAACAAATTATTCTTCTGTTAGATTTTGTACCTCCTTTTCCATTTGACCCACTTTACTTTTTAAGAAGTTCTTCCCTTCAGAGAGTTTTTGTGCCTCCTTTTCCATTGGGCCAATTCTACTTTTTAAGAAGTTGTTTTCTTCAGTGTACTTTTTTTCCCATTTGGCCAATTGTATTTTTTAGGGACTTGTTTCCTACAGTTAATTTTTGTCCTTTCTCTTCCAGGCTATTGACTGTCTCTTGCATACCTCTCACTTCTTTTCCCAACTTGTCTTCTACCTCTCTTATTTGACTTTTAAAATCCTTCTTGAGCTCTTCCAAGAAGGCTTTTTGGGCTGGAGACCAGTTCATATTCCCCTTTGAGGTTTTGGGTGTAGGTATATTGACAATGTTGTCCTTTTCTGAATTTGTGCCTTGATCTTCCTTGTTCTCATAATAAGAATCTATGATAATTGTCCATTTCTGCTTTTTGCTCATGGTGTTTGATTATTTCCTGACTTTTAAAAAAAAGTTGAGCTCTCTTGCTGGAGTGAAGGGAACACTGACCCAAGCTTCTTATGCTAGGTGCAGGAACCTGGTCACTGGCTTTATGTGCTGGGGCCTCAGATGCTGGCAGTTGGAGGCTATAGGGTTTTGGCAGCTTACCTGGTGCTGGGTTGGGGTCAGCAACAACTGGAGCTCTCGGTGTGGGGGTGGGGAGTCTGGTGCCTGGGGGATTCTGGGCTCACCCAAGCCTTGCATTCTTTTCTTTGGCTCCTGCTCTCCCAGGCCTTGCACAGGGATATTTCACTGCTGGAGGATGTCTGTCAACCTAGAGCTTTGCCTCCTGGAGTTGTGCTTCCTGGAATTGGTCTGAGGCACTGGGAGATTTGGCTACTGGAGAAGGACGTTGCATGTGGTGGTTTTCCAGAACCAGTGTCTACTGGTTCCTGTGCCTGTACTCAGGTACTCAGGGGGTCCTGGTGTTGGAACTTGCCTGGCCTACTACCCTGGGGCTCCTGGATCTCCCCCTGGTATGCTGAGGTGGGGCTTGCTGCTAGCTTGCTGTGATGCCTCCCATCTTGTACTACTCCTCCTCCCCCAGAGCAAGGGAAGGACTTTCTCTTTAATTCTCTGAGCTTCCTGGGCTACAAGAACTGCTGCATCCTGTCTTTCTGCTGGCTCAGCTATTCCAGGGTTTTTCCTGGGGTGATATTTACTGGGCTTTCAGAGGTCAATAAAGGAGGGTGAGAGAAACTTCTTATTCTTGGCAAAGATACTGGAGTGGTTTGCCATTTCCTTTTCAAACTCATTTTACAGATGAGGAAACTGAGGCAAACTGGGTTAAGTGACTTGCCCAAGATTACACAGCTACAGCTAGTAAGTGTCTGAGGTCAGATCTGAACTCAGGAACATGAGTCTTTCTGACTCCAAAATTGATACTCTATCCACTGTGCCACCTAGCTACCCCAGTAAACTCTAGTGGCTCTGTATTGCCTCCAGGATCAAATACAAAATCCTCAATTTGGCATTCAAAGCCCTTTACAACATCCTTCCCCCTCCCCAAGTCTTTTTACACCTTATATGTACTCCTTACAGTTCCATTAACAAGACACTCCATCACTTGACTCCCTGCATTTTCTCTGGCTGTCTGCCATGCATGAAGTACTCTCTCTTTCCTTTGTTTTCTGCCTGCTGGCTTTCCTAGCTTCCTTCAAGTCTCAACTAAAATCCTACCTTCCACAGGAAGCCTTTCTCAATTCTAGTGCCTTCCTTCTTTTAATTATTTCCCATTTATTATGTAAATAGCTTGTTTGCACATATTTGTTTGCTTGTTGTCTTTCTCATTAGACTGTGAATTCTTTGTGGCCAGAATTTTAAGGATATACTGAATTTAACCACTTAACAGTCAGATTAGTTTTTACAAAGGAATATTACTTCAAAGGTATAGCAAGAACAAATGTACAAATATTAAAACACACACACACCTAACAACTAGGTGGAGCATAATCTCCTCCTTATACCCCCTCAACCTCTGGGGATGGGAAGGGGATTAGTTTCACATGTTAACAGAATTTTTACTGAGCCAATCTCTAACCTGAGAATGCTCAGAGACCCACAAAATAGGCCTAGAGACAGGAGTGCCAGTAATCAAATAGTTTAACTAATCAGTTTCAGAGTGAGGAATGCTCTTTTAGCTGATGTAAAAGCATAGCTTATATACTTCAATCACAACTAGGGAAAGAGGGGTAAAGGTGGATTACAAACAATCATTTAGTGGTTTCCCATGAGAAACCCACAAGTCCCACCATACAACAATTCTGGAGTCAAGACTTTAGGGGTTGTGACCACCTCTCCTATAGTACAGAAACAGAGTTCTATGATGGGGAACAGGTTCTACAGTCTTTGATTCACTTCACTTCAGGTACTCAGGCAGAAGGAGGCCAGTGATTGTGAGCCTGTTCAAGGTTTGATTGATTAGTTCAAGCTGCATTGTGAGTCTGACTCACAAGTTAGAAAAGGCAGCTCTTGAGAAAACTAAATTATTAGTATATTCATTACATATATCATATCAATTAATATGAAAATTTTAAATTCCTTTCTCATTCTCTCCTTTTGGCCAAAAAGATCGGAATGACCCTTGAAGGCCAATGAGGAATATTCATTTGAAACATGATTTTGAAAAATTTTCTTGGTTATGGAAATTTGCTTTAAAAGAAAAAAAGAGGGGGGACACAGTTATCATATAACAGGGGAAAAACTCCCTTAACTCTGTTTGATTCCAGGCATGAGTCACATCTGACAGACAGTTATGTAGTTACAGAGTGTTAAATTAGGGCACCAGATTAATGGGGTGGGAAATTTCCTTTTTCAGAAAGGAAATAACACAATGGACAAATAAAGTCAGGAGGATCCTACCCAGGCCTTGTCCTAAGTTGTTCTTATAACCTTTCTCAGGCATAGACATCCACCTTAGCAGTCCTCAGACTGCCACACATGCCATTTTCTATTATTGGCTTTGTGACTCTTCAAACAACTATTCTGAAATCAAAGCTCAAAACAAATTACAGTCCCAGGAATTTTTACTTTAAATAGCAAAATTTTCATTAATCACAACTTAAGGAAATAAGTACAAAACATAAAAATGAAAGAAAAAATCTGCCCCTTCCATGAACATTAAGAAATTGAGGGGACAATAGCAAAGAGGAAAAAAACACTGCAAACCTCAGCCTGATTCAGTGTAGAGGTTCAGGGGTGCTGGGGCCCCAAAATCACAACATGCAGGTCCTGCCCGAAAGAATTTGGCCCAAGCCTTCTTTCAGCCAAAGACAAGGTTTATTAGAACATCCATCATATTGGGCAAACTCTTAAGGAGTCTGAACATTAGTAAGCTATTGGCTAGATTTTAAGAATCTAAGCAGTGACTAGATTATAAGAATCTAAGCATCTTAATGGACGCAAGATGGACCTTATATACAGAAAAACTGTGGGAGTGATCTAGGAGTGGCCAAGCAGTCCATGAGGTAATAGAATTACCAAGGGTGGGAAGTGGCCTGGGGCCATAGGAAGGACTGACTAAAGGCCAGTTGATGGGATTATAGCCTCAGGTGAATGCCAGAGATTTGGCCGTGTGGGAAAGTCCAGGATTTTTCCTTTTTTGGGTCTAGATCCCATCCTCATCAAGCCCATATCCAGGTTCTTGGGTTGGTTGGTCTACATCAGCTATTGTCTTCTCATCCTGGGGGTCTTGGGAGCAGCTGTCCACCTCAGATGTTGGCTCCTTTAGACCCCATTTAATCCAGGTTTTAAGTATCCCATTAACACTTTCAACTGGGGGTGATAGGCACAACAGAGGTGCTGAATAATTGGCCAGGATGAAAGCAGTGTAGTTAATGAAACTCCTATGAAGTGGGTACCTCTATCACTATGTATCTCTTTAACAATGCCTCATAATGGAATGATTTTTTCTAAAAGGATTTTTGCTACCCCAAAGGCTGTGGTAGTATGACAGGGGAACACTTCCACCCATCAGGGAAACATACAGACCATAACCAAAACATATTTGTGACTAAGGACAGGTGGCAATTGATTGAAGTCAATCTGCCAGGTTTCAAAGGGTGCATCTGGGAGAGGAAACTGGCCACGAACAGGCTTCAGACGCTTGGATGCATTGTGCTTGGGGCAGATGGGACACATTTCACAGGTGGTCACAGCAGCTCTGTGAAATCTCCCCTACCAATATTTTTGAGCTAGTTCCACTAGCTTGTCAGGTCCCTAATGGCTGAATGAATGAAGGTGTTCCATTATAGGGAGGGATAAGTTCTTAGGGAGTACTGTTTGAGCCAACCCATAGTCCCATACTTTTATCAAAGTTACATCCTCGCTTTTGAATCTTATCTTGTTTTGTGATAAGCATTCTTTTCTGAGCTGTGGCTATCTCTTCTTTTGTTAGGCTAAGAGTCTTAGGTAGTCCTTTTGTGTAAGATGGATATACTAAGGGTACTTATGGGGACTTACCTTAGGAATTTGAGGAGTTAAAGCTGTGGTTATATTTGCTTGGTCAGCCAAGTCATTTCCATAGGCATGAATGATGTTCTCTTGGTTTTGCCCTGGAACTTTAATTACCACTACAGTCTGGGGAAGCACAAAACAGTCTAATGGATGGGAAACCTGTTTCTGATTTTTAATGGGCTGTCCTAAGGAGGTAAAGAAGTCCTGATGTTTCCATAGTAGGCCAAAGTCGTATGCCAAAGTCTCATCCTCATTTTCTATCACAGGTAGATAGATGGCAGGATTGAATGTGATGCTTATGCCAACTGCATTCCTTCCTTTCTCTGAGGTGAATAAATGAGATGGGAGAGCTAACTGCATAACAGTAGGGTAGGGCATTGATAACTGATCCAATATCAGTAACATCTGAAGTCCACAAACTGGAGGGAAACTTGGTTGAGAGCCAGATGGTTGGAAGGGGTTAAGGAAGGTGTTGGGGATAAAGAACAAAAGGAAGTTATTCCTCCTGGGTCAAATGCAATAGTGGCTTGTCTAGTGGCCTCAAGGACCAGGACAAAAGGATGAGAAGCACTGATCCCTCCAATAAAAAGGGAGAGTGGTTCTGAGATATTGACTACAGTGGTCTTATTAGCAATCCCCATAACTGAGACACAGTCAACTCTGGGGGAGGGGAGTGGGAAGGCAGAGGGATTTAAAACTCAGAGTGTGGCACCAGTGTCTTCAACAGGAGTCCTGGTGATTACGGGCATCACCTGTACATCCCCCCTCCTTTTGCCTTCCCTCCTGCCAGCCCTCCTGGGAGCCTAGTCATTCTGAGTGATTGGGATTGCAGTGAGTGTCTCTCAATGCTTTCTGGGGTGCTTTCTGGCACCAACTCCTAGTCTTCCCTTTCCTGACTGAGACAACCACGAGTTGATACAGATCCAGATACCTGGGTCTGTATGAATACAGGATGAATCAGAACTTCTCAACAAAGCCTATGGGATTCCCCCTGGGGCTGGGACACTCCTTGGCAATAGCCTGGAGTTCTCCAAGTTGCCAGGGCTTGAAACCACAGGTCCTTATCAAGCTGTTCTCCTCAGGATTTTTTCCTGGGGGAACTTTGGCTTGTACCTTGGAATGGAACACAGAAACTGGGGAATTGATGGAGTCTTTTGGTAAAGGTGGGTATATTTTAGGTAGTTAGGTAGTTTAGGGTTGTTTAGGAGGTTTTCAACTGATTTATTGCTTTGTTTCATTGATTCTAATTCAGACCTATGCTCTCTTTCCTTTGCCTCTGAGTATCATTTATTATAGCTGTCCCACTCAAGAGGCTGAGTTTGCTTATTCATCAGTTTCTGCCTTAGATATTCTAATCTGCTCTTATCAAAATTGCCCCAAGAGGGCCAGCAAAGTTTAAGGTTCATTACTAGTCAAAGCAACCCAATCCTGGCAATATGAGGGACAGTCAAGACCATATTTCTTATACATTTGCAACGCACATGTTTGTTCTGGGGGTTTGCTGATAGGGACTGCTGTATCTTCCCCCATGCTTTTACAATACACCTGTCCCATTTTAAAGGTGTACGCTCAAAGATAACAACACCACTTAACTAACAACTATACACAACACACAAATATACTATAAGGGAATATAATAACACAAATACACAAAGTACAAGTACACAATTACAAATATTCCACACTGTGCTAGCAATTTTCTTGAGTTATAGAAGTAAACACTCCACAATCCAAGTGCACAATTAAAAAATTAATTTCAACTTTCAACTGGTTTAACTGCACACAAAACCAATTGCTCAAGCAACTCATATGCAAAAAAAATTTACCACATGCAGAAATAAAACCCTGCTCAGACCGAATTTATAAAAGAGAGAAGAGAAAAACCGCAGGCCATAGCTGATCCTGCATTATAAGAGAAAAGATGCACTCAAAAACAAAATCCATGTGCCAACAAACAAACAAAAATACAGGCCTTACCAAAGGGATCTGGATCAAGATCAAGTGCCCTGGAGCATCCCTCGCAGTGAAAACCCAAGCTTGATCAGAGGCTGGGGCCATAATGGAGCAGAGAGTCAGAAGCATTGAACTTGTCAGTCAAATGAGCTGGGACTTCTGGAAAAAAAATCCAGTGGTGCCTATCCCTTCTCTGTTGCCAGCAATCAAGTAGTGCACTGAATGGGAGGGTGTGAATAAAGAAAGACATGGGCCAGGCAGATCAGTAAAGACTGACTTAGTTTATTCATGTGAGGGTACAGGATATATAGAAAAATCTAGCCTAACTTCAAAGAGTCCTCCTCGTGAGACACTCCCCAAAACATCTGCTGAGGATGTGACAACATACATTTCCTTGTTATAAGGGTCCCTAGATTGGATTGTATTTTCCAAGGTTTTCCCAGGTGCCTTGGCACCACCTGCATAGAGGAGTAGTATGTAAATCTAAAGTTCAAAGAGTGAGAAGGAATGTCTCAGAAACCTCCCTTGCAGGGGCAGATTTGGAGAGCCCTGCTTTCTAAATGATTGAGCCCTGTGGGTTAAGACTGGGGCAGAGTTAAGTTCTGTCCTGGATCTCCAAACTGAATCAGACTCTTTAGAGCCGGCCCTCTATAAATTCCCCCTTTCAAATTTGCAAGCAGCTTAGGTGACAATGCAAGGAGTAATGAAACATAATATGATAAATAACACTGTCTAAGAAAATGCATGAATCTCGCCTAAGCTGTGGTGAGTGTATCTTAAGAGGCAGGGAAGGAGGAAACACAGAATTAACACAAAACATAGCCAAGGTAGAAAATACAATAGCAAGTGAAATACATTTTTAAAATGATTAAGTTGATCTATCCAAATTAACAATTTGTTTGCAATATCTTGAGGATCAATACCATCAATACCATCAGTACCATCAGCTACTTCATGGGATATTTTGGATAATTGGCCAATTTCCTATGTAATATTTTCAGAGTGTCATGCACCCTGGAGCTTATTAAATATTTGTTCAATGGTTACATTAATTAGTGAAATTTGAATACACATATGGAGTTACACAGCTAAAAGAATAGTGATAATCACATTTCAAATTGAAGTGCATTGCTAATTGTTCTATTTGTCTTCCTAAAGCTATCACTGACTGCTCTAAAACATCCAATTCTTGTTGCATTATAGCATTTATTTTAATTTGATGTTGTAAAACCGCAGACCAATTATTAGCATACTGAGCAGTTTAAAATTGGCAGTAATATCATGAAGGGTATTAATATTGAGGGTAATATTGGAATTGTGCCAGGCCCCCAATAGGTGGGCACTTGTCTTACTCTTATGAGATATTAGGATCTGAAGCATCGTAGGGTAGCAGGATTGTTGAGGGCTTGCACTGATGGGTTTTAGGATTTAGGCTGGGCTGGGTTTTTCTTGTTGCCTGTCCTTTATCCAAGACCCACCTAGGTCAGAACATAGGCTCTCTGACCCCTCCCAGGCGCTGTCTTTCCCTTGAGAATAGAAGGACTTTCAACAAACCTTGAAAGATAACTGGGAAGTGAGGAGACAACTCCAGGGGGACTCCCCCCAGTTATTGTTACCATGAGAAAAATTATTGTTGGTACTTGGCTTTTTCCACTCTGGGTTCTGTTCCCACAAATGGGGTATAATAACCCTAACCCTCAGATCAATAAATGGAGCTTGTTTTATACTTGCTACCCCCTGGTCCGCATAAATCTTTCTCTCTCATACCTACCAGAAAATAAACACTGTCAGGGACACAGGTGCCCACAACAAAGTGGCACCCAACATGGGGCTCGAACAGGGAGCCTGAAAGAGGTGGCTTTCCCTGATGGATAGCCCTTGAGCATGGTGGGCTGACTGGCCATCAGCCCTGATGAAGAGTGCTCCACCCGTCTGAAACAAGATGGGAAATGGGTCGCCGGAAAGCAGACGACTCCCACAATTTGAAAAAAGACAGCAAACGGATCACAGGGAAAAGGGAAAACAGGCAAATCCCACCGTTTGAAAAAAGATGGCACACAAGGTAAGGGTGGCACATTTTTCTTATGTGGTTTTAGTTCATCAGGTAAGCAGAATTAGAAAAATAGACCAGTGTGTGTGTTTTGTTTTCACTTTGAATCAATGTACTTTGCTAGACTTGGTTTACAGTGAAGGTGAAGTTACACGGGATAAGTTAAGACTATAAGAAAATTTAAGCAGTTGAAAATATCAGAAAGCATAAGCAGTCAAGATGGGGCAAACTTTCTCAGCAGAGCAAAGAGGCAAAGAATATTATTTACAAGTATTAAAATCATTAGTAATAGACAGGGGATTATTAATCACTTTTGGGCAGCTGGTTGAATTTTTAGACACAGTGTAACAACGCTGTCCTTGGCTTCTCAAGGAAGGGACGATAGATATAGAAAAATGAGAAACAATAGGTAAACAATTAAGTGATTACTATCTTCAAGACTATGGACCTGATGCTTTTCCAGTGTCCACTTTAGCAATTTGGAATATACTTAAAATGTGTCTCCAAAAACCAAAATGTGTCTTTAGCCACAGAAGTAATTAAGGAAGAAGCCTCTTGTTCCACCACAAAGGAGGAAAAAGTTGCAGAAACATTAACCAAAACAGAAATTAAAAATGAAGTAAGTAATACAGTAGCTGAAGTTTCAACACCCCCTCCACACTCTCCATGCGCTGAGCTGTAAAAAAGGCTCAAGTGGCAGGATGAGAGGTCCCTCTAAAACTACCAATTGCTTTGCCTCTAATAAACATCAAAACCTTAAGAAAGATTTTGCCTGGTTTTAGAATACCATGAAAAGAAAAGATAAAATAAAAATGGATATTATTTGATTTGTGTAGGGGACGAGGGTGTGCTTATATTTTTTTCAGAAAACTTTGATAAACCTGTCTGGATACCAGAGAAAAAATGTCAGAGCATGTATAACAACTCACAGCTCGATTGCAGAGTATGAGAATTAGGGGGAAGTGCAGAAGGAACCAATCTACGGTGATGAATTGCCTTCCCACATAGAGGTCAAGTGAAAGCTCCCTTTCATCGAGTGATGGAAGGCTCCTGAACTTGTATTTTTAGCAATAGTAGCTTTACTTTCTGCTCAAGTGTGTAATGTACAGAATGCTCAGCATTGGACTTATTTTTTTCTTTTCCACCCTGGTTGCAACCTATCACAAATATGGACAAATTGGGACTATATATATACTAATAACACCTGTACATTTGGAAGACAGGAAGATCCTTATCTCCAGGACAAAGTCAATGTTATGATTACTCTCAGATCTCTGGCATCCAGGACACCTATATGTTTTTCAAAAATTTAGCAACAATATTGAATCATGTCTGTTCCTTATTACATCATTTGTAGATACCAGGTTATCTATTGGATATGTAAATTTTATTCAATCTAATACTATTTTTGAATTGAAATGATACTTGTATCAATTGTGCTCTCAAACAATGTATTGATCATAATGACTATATTGTTGTTTTGGTAAAACAATAATCATTTGTTATTTTACTTACTAATATTTCACATGAATAGTTCCAGAACTCTGGAAAATGTGCTCCTAAAATTATTATTTCCTCTTCAAGTCAATCAAAGCAGTTTATTGGTCTTCTTATTACAGATTTAATCATTGTTGCTTCTTTTATTGTATCTACTACTGTTTTATCTATTGTGCTACAATCTGAAATTTAAACTGCATAATTTGTATGTTACTTAGCAATGTTTAATACTTAAAGCATAGGAAGGTATTGATATATTGTATAAAGTCAAAAGCAATCAGCATTGTGTTTAGGAGATAAATTAAAACCCTTGAAAACAAGGTTGCTATTGCAATGTAATTATAGATCATTTACATTACCATACTCCCCTATGATGCTTCAGATCCTAATACCACATGAGACAAGAGATGTGCCTGCCTATTGAGGGCATGGCACAATTCTAATATTACCCTCAATATTAATACCCTTCATGATATTACTGCCAATTTTGAACTGCTCAGCATGCTAACAATTGGTCTGCAATTTTACAACATCAAATTTAAATAGATACTATGATGCAACAAAAATTGGATGTTTCAGAGCAGTCAGTGATGGCTTTAGGAAAACAAATAGAACAATTAACAATGTACTTCAATTTGAAATATAATTATCATTATTCATCTATTTGTGTAACCTCATATGTGTATTCACATTTCAGCAATGGTAATATAACCACTGAACAAATATTAAATAAGCTCCAAGGTGCATGGCACTCTGAAAATATTACCTGGGATATTAGCCAACTATCCAAAATAGAACATGAAATTGCTGATTCTCGTATTGATGGTATTAATCCTAAAGATATTGCAAACAAATTGTCAAATTGGACTGATCGACTTAATCCTTTTAAGAATGTATTAAGTTTGCTATTGCATTTTTTACCTTGGCTACGTTTTGTATTAATTTTGTGTTTCCTCCTTCCCTGCTTGTTAAAATACACTCACCATACTTTAGGTGAGATATTTTCATCCCTTCATCTTCTCAAATTAAACAGTCAGAGGGAGGAGATTGCTGAGGACTTTCACTGATGGATTTGAGGATTAAGGCCAGGCTGGGTTTTTCTTGTTGCTTGTCCTTTATCCAAGAGCCACTTAGGTCAGAACATAGGCTCTCTGACCCCTCCCAGGTGCTGTTTTTCCCTTGAGAACAGAAGGACTTTCAACAAACCTTGAAAGATATCTGGAAGCGAGGAGATGACTCCAGGGGGACTCCCCCCAGTTGCTGTTACCTTGAGAAAGATTATTGTTGATACTTGGCTTTTTCCACTCTGGGTTCTGTTCCCACAAATGGGGTATAATAACCCTAACCCTCAGATCAATAAATGCAGCTTGTTCTATACTTGCTACCACCTGGTCTGTGTATATCTTTCTGTCTCATACCTACTGGAAAATAAACACTGTCAGGGACACAGGTGCCCGCAACACAGGGTAATGTAAATATATGAATATCTATAATTGTATTGCAATAGCAACTTTGTTCTCAAGATTTCTAACTCATCTCCTAAATATAATACTGATTGTTCTAATAAATTGACTTTATACAATATATCAATAGCTTCTTGTTCTTTAAGTACTAAACATATTTTTTGCTAAATCACATACAAATTATGCAGTTTAAATTTCAGATTATAGCACAATAGATGAAACAGTAGTAGATACAATAAAAGAAGCAACAATGATTAAACCAGTAATAAGGAGACCAATAATTTGTTTTGATCAACTTAAGGAGGAAGTAATAATTTGAAGAACATGTTCACCAGAATTCTGGAACTATCCATGTGAAGTGTTGGTAGGGAAAACAGCAAATGATGATTGTTCTACCAAAAGTACAATATAGTCATTATTATCAATACATCATTTGAGAGTATAATTGACACAAGTAACATTCTACTCAAAAGTAGTATTAGATTGAGTAAAATTTACATATCCATTAGACAAACTGGTATTAAAAACTGATGTAACAGGAAAAAGACAGGATTCAATATTGTTGCTAAATTTTGAAAAACGTATAGGTGTCCTGGATGCTAGAGATCTGAGGGTAATTGTAACATTGACTTTGTCCTGGAGATAGGGATCTTCTTGTCTTCTGAATATATGGGTGTTATTAGTATATGTATAGTCCCAATTTGTCCATATATGTGAGGGGTTGCATCCAGGGTGGAAGAGGAAAATAAGTCCAGTGCTGAGCACTCTGTACATTACACCCTTGAGCAGAAAGTAAAGCTACTATTATTAAAAATACAAGTTCAGGAGTCTTTTGTCACTCGAGGAGAGGGAGCTTTCACTTGACCCCATGTGGGAGGTTGACTCATCATTGTAGATTGGCTCCTTCTGTGCTTTCCCCAAATTCTTGTATTCTGCATTCAAGCTGTGAGTTGTTATACACACTCTGACATCTTTCTCTGGTATCCAGACAGGTTTATCAAAGTTTTCTGAAAAAAATATAACCATACCCTCATCCCCTTGTTAGTAATGGATCCAGGCCTCTGGATGTTTTTAGGCTGGAGTGTACTCATTTGGTTAACATTTAGAAAATTAATAGCCAATTGTCAAAAATTAATAACCAATAGCCTAGATTCCCCCTCTTTTGTTTAAAAAGAATAATTTTAATATCTTTGTTTTTAATTATACAGAATGCCTGTGATCAGAGAAATGTTATAAAAAGCATAAAAGGAAAAAATGTTTTGCTAATGTAAGCTCCTCAGGAGCATTATCTGTTTTAATTTGTTTAAGTACATTCATAACTGTGAAAGCTTGTAAAATATGATTGATCACATGTTTAATTGTTCCACTTGTTTGTAAAGTGGCAAAAATGAAAGAAGAAAAAACATCAACTCTAATATAAATATAAGAAAGCTTTTCAAAAGAAGGCATATAAGTTACATCCATTTCTTACATATGTTTGGGAGAAAAGCCTCTTGATATATTTGAAACAGGTTGTTAAGAAAAATCATTATTTTTTGTACTATGTTTCTAATACTGTAGGAGTTTATTTATTCAAAAATAATCAGAAAATGTTATCCTTTCTACTGTTAAGATTGTTGTATTGGCAGAATATAGTTAATAAAAGGCTCAATAAAGCTTAATAAAAAGTTAAGTGGCAGCATTGTAGTTAAGAATCAATAATGGCATTACTTTCAGTATATAATTGTGTATTAGTAATATATTTTAACTTTGCAAACTCTATATTTTGAGAGACATAAACAGATTACTTGTTATCAGAAACAACATTAATAGGCTCATAATATCCTGCTATACCTGTACTTAATCCATCAGTGAATGTCATGGGTGCTGAAGGAATGGGGTTAAATCTAACTATCTTTTTGAATACCTATGAATAATTAGTAAAAAAAAAGGTTAATATCTTAAGAAATGGTAAGTAATTATCAATATCAATACAACCAGAAAAATAGTAATAGCAATTTGCCAATCCTCTAAAGAGGAAACAAGAGGGTATGTTTGTTTTTTTAATATAAGATTAATGTATAATACTAAGGGCATTTCCAATTAATTGTAATACTCTTTTGCAGGCTTTCTTAGCCAAGTCTGCTACCATAGAAGGATATGTTTGAAGGGTATGTCTTGGCTGTGAAGGCTGAAAAACCCACTCTAGTAACTTGTCTTTTTGCTGTATACATCCAAAAGGTATATCTGGGATATCAAATATTTTAACTTCTAAAGGCATTCCAGATTCTATGGGATAAGCCTCTGCAGTTTCAATTGATTTCTGTATTTTTCCTAATTGCTGTTTTGCTGTCATGGTAAGTGTTCTCGGAAATGTAGAGTCAGGATCACCTCTAAGAATATCATATAGATCCTTTAATTCATGAGTTCCTATTTTTAAAATAAGATCCGACCCAATTAATGTGTCCTAGGAGTTTCTGAAAATCATTTAATGTTTTAAGTTTATCTTGTCTAATACATATCTTCTGAGGCTGAATTTCTTTCATTCTTACTATTTGTCCTAGATATGAATAAGGAAGTGCCTTTTTAATCTTTTCAGGTGCTATCTCTCAACTGTGTTCTCTAAGAGCTTTAAACATGTCCCCCCTAATACTGGCTAATTGTTCTTTTTGTGGATGAGCACAAAGGATGTCATCCATATAATGAATTATGTATGTTTGGGGTATTTTTTCCTGATGGGATCTATAGCATCTGCTACATATTGCTGACACATGGGGGGTGCTATTTTTCATGCCTTGAGGAAGGACTTTTTATTGAATCTGGGTTGCAGGGTGTTCTACATTAACACTGGGTATTGTAAAAGTAAAGCAACAGTTGTCAGCTTCTTGCAGTGGAATAATAAAAAAGCAATCTTTTAAATCAATAACTATCAAAGGCTAGGAAACAGGAATCATAGTGGGTGAGGGGAGGCTTCATTAATAGGTCAGAGGTTATGAAGCATCTTCCATTTCAATGACTTCTTTTTAATAACAAAAACAAGTGAATTCCAAGAATTGTAAAGAGTTCTATATGTCCTTTTAAAAGTCTTGTTTAACTAATTATTTTACTGTAAAAAGCTTCCTTTTTGTCAAAAACCACTGTTCCATCTGATCAAAATAACAGCTCCCCTTAGATGTAAAATATTGTGCCCCCACAAATTAATTGAGTTCCAGCTATCTATTATTCCGCTTAGTTTAAATTCATCTAAAAATAATTGATTAGTGGTGATCTACTAGGCAGGCTAAAGCTAATTAATATCTTTAAGAGTTTTTAAAGAATCTTACCTATTTTGTAATATTTGGGGAGTCTAATTGTAGACTGTGAAACAACATGTCTAAAGTAAGCAAAAGGTGATTTCTTTTGTGCCTTATCAGGAGTAATTATAAATCTTTGAGACTGAAGAGCTTGTTAAAGCTCACACATTAATAAGGAGAGTTCTCTCTAGTGATAGAACAGCTGCAAAATTTTATCATCCATATAATACATTATTTTTGTCTGGGAATACCTCTACCTAACAAGTTTAATAGTGTTATGAACAAAATCTTTGCACATGGTAGAAAACATTCCTTCTTAAAGGAACATAATAGGAAAACTTTCAGATACTGATTTAATGGAGACAACTATAGTGAAATTCAAACTCAAAACAAAATTAGTTATAGTCTTAAGAGTCTTTTACCTGAGCAGCAAGTTTCACTAATCATGGCTTAAAGACAGATACAGTTAATTTTATTCCCATGGAGTTGTAATAAGTAATAAAGATTTAGTAGTATTCACATATATATTCACATATATAAGAGATTTCACTTAACATCTTTTCTTTCTCAAATTTAAACTTATCCTGTTCAAAAGCCAATTATTAGAGATCATTTCTATTTATTATACATAAAGTTGCAGCTTCTCAGCAAGTTAAGTTCATTGTTTAGGAACTGCATAATCCTAACAAGTTCTTTATTCTCAGGGCAGATGACCTTGCCCACAACAGAGAGTTTCCAGGAACCCTGGCAAATTTACAAAGTAGAGAGAATTGCCTTGTGCCCCTCCTTTTCACTCATAAGTAATTAACAATTCTAGGGTTTAACATTAAAGCAGTAACTTCAAATAACTTAAATAACAATCTGGTAATTTTCATAAGTGATAGTCAAATTGTTTTAGCTATAAGCTGTTCTTTAATTACAGGTAAAGATGGAAATACCGGATTTTCTAATCGACAGTTATAAAACATTATGAAACAAAATTACCAAGGCTTGATAAAATAATTTAACTGGTTTTACACAATTTTCCCACTGTCCTTCAATTTCTCCTAGTTCACATATTAATAACATCCAAATTATGAAAAACCCCTTGACAAAACAATACAAAAGTTTACCAATTGGAAACAATACTGTATTTTAAAACTTGAAACAAACACATTACTAATTTGAATGAGCTAAATTATCTTTTGGTTGCATTCCAATACATAAAAAACTTATCTTTATGATCTGAGGGGGCAAAATGCTCCCTCCATTTCACTATTCTCATTCTGTCTCCCACATCCCAACTTGGCCAAGGTTGGAACGCGAGAGAAAGGAAGAGAATATTTCCCAACAACTTATCATTGATAATCTTTCAATTTTATACCCAAAGCTTTGGCCAGAGCTTTAGAATGCAAAAAAGAAAGAGAATTTCTTCCTAATAACTTTTTAAAAGTTTTCAAATCTTTTCTCAAATCCTCTGTTCATGCTATTAATGCAGACAGATTATGCTATTCTTTCTACCCCTACTTCTCTCATTATTTCATGCTTAAACTTTCTTGTCTTTTATCAATCATATAATGTAAATAATAAAATATTTTTTCTCTCCTTCTCCCCCCCCCATCCACCCACTCCCAGGAGGCAGCTGTTATTAGGGAGGGGGGAAAGGGGAGAAAGCTAGCTAGCTACAAATGGTTTCAGATTACACACATACACACAGATGCTCACATAGAACAGATTATGTTTAATGACAGGGAGGCTCCAAAGGTTCAGAGAGAGTAGTCATCAATCCCCTACACAAATCAGACAATTTTTGTTTGGAGAATGAGTCTTCTCTAGTTCTGTTGTTTAAGAGAAGGGGAATACACATCTTTCACTTCATCCTCTTTTGAAATTCTATGCTTCTCATCAAATACTCTATTCATCTCTTCTTCTTTCTCTGTTCCCACCCCCGCATTGACCCTGAGCACTTTTGTTGCTATTGGCACATTCTCTGGAGGAGTGGGACATATTTTTAGCATGTTCCAAAATTCCTGCAGCTGACTATTTGTAATAAATAAACCACTTTCTGTCACTATTTCCTTGAAAAATTTTAGATAACATTCTTTGTCTGTGATTCTGCTTTGTGTTTGACCTATACTTTCCATCCCAGGTGTGCCTCTCAAAACTAAAAGTAAGTGCGCATGGCCGTTCCAAAGCAAAACTATTTTTTTATGCTTGAGCCCTTTTTCCTTTCTTATATTATGCTCTATTACCGAGCCTTTATTCTTATCTTTTTTTCTGATCTTTTCTTCTAATCTCCCACTAAGCCTGGTGGTTGTAGCCCTAAAACTGCTAAGGGATAATTTGTAATGACCGTCACTCCCTTTACCTTGAATCCACAGCGTCCAGCTGCCAAGGACCTTGTTCCACAGCATAAAAGCTGCCAAGGGTTTTCTATTCTCTGGAGTCACAAGGGAGCCACGCTCCTCGGACTTCCAATTGTCCCTGTTTGGGCACCAAGTGTTGCCAGCAATAAAGTAGTGCACCCAACGGAAGGGCGTGAAATAAAGAAAGGCATGGGCCAGGCGGATCAGTAAAGACTGACTCAGTTTATTCATCTGAGGGTACAGGATATATAGAAAAAATCTAGCCTAACTTCAAAGAGTCCTCCCCGTGAGATGCTTCCCAAAACATCTGCTGAGGATGTGACAACATACATTTCCTTGTTATAAGGGTCCCTAGATTGGGTTGTATTTTCCAAGGCTTTCCTAGGTGCCTTGGCATCACCTGCATAGAGGAGCGGTATGTAAATCTAAGGTTCAAAGAGTGAGAAGGAATGTCTCAGAAACCTCCCTTGCAGGAGGAGATTTGGAGAGCCCTGCATTCTAAATGATTGAGCCCTGTGGGTTAAGACTGGGGCAGAGTTAAGTTCTGTTCTGG
The DNA here is from genome assembly GCF_003287225.1 of Phascolarctos cinereus. Taxonomy (NCBI): domain Eukaryota; kingdom Metazoa; phylum Chordata; class Mammalia; order Diprotodontia; family Phascolarctidae; genus Phascolarctos; species Phascolarctos cinereus. The sequence goes on from NW_027555958.1 coordinate 259,796,228, forward strand.
ATCTCCAACCTGGATAGGACTCTTTAGAGCCAGCCCTCTACACTTGCCCCTGTACTGAAGAGCTCAAGTCTTCACCGTATGTCTGCCCCTTAAAAACTTATGACACCAATTAATGTTAACAGGATTTTTACTGAGCCAATCTCTAACCTGAGAATGCTCAGAGCCCCACGAAGCCTAGACACAGGAGTGCCAGTAATCAAGTAGTTTAACTAATCAGTTTCAGAGTGAGGAATGCTCTCTTATCTAAAAAATAAAAGCACAGCTTATGTACTTAAATCACAATGGGGGAAGGAAGGCTGAAGGTAGATTATAATCTTTTAGTGGCTTCCCATGAGAAATCCACAAGTCCTACCATACAACAATTCTGGCTTCAAGACTTTGGGTGTTGTGACCACCTCTCCTAAAGTACAGAACCAGAGTTCTGTGATGGGAACAGTCTGATTCATTTCACTTCAGGTACTCAGGCAGAAGGAGGTCAAGTGATTGTGAGCCTTGTCAAGATTTGATTGATTAGTTCAAGTTGCATTGTGAGTCTGAGTCACAAGCTGGAAAAGGCAGCTCTTGAGAAAACTAAATTATTAGCATATTCATTACACATATCATATTAATTAATATGAGCATTTTAAATTCCTTTCTCACAAAGTTTAGCTTAGTTCCTGTATAGGGCATCAGTCCCATCAGGTTCTAAGCCCAAAGCCAGCCTAGGTTTGCACCTTGGCACCTTGCTTTCACAGGACTTCCTTGCTGACCTGGTAGCTATATCCAATCTAAAATATTGCCCCAAAGGTCACTGTAACTTAAGTTGCCAGATTTAAGTTGCTGGGGATTCCACTGCCTTGTGCCTAGAACTAAAAAGAACAAATGAAACAGACCAAAACTCCAAGCCTATTTCTTGGGGTCACAGGGTCTAAAGGTAAGGGTAGGTAAGGCAACATTTACCTTACAGCCAAGTCAGTATATGTTACCTAAGCTTCAGGTGACAATACCTTCACTTCTGGAAGCTTCTTGGGGAGAGAGAGAGAGAGAAGGGGGGGGGAAAGAGGCTACTAGATTTATTCTCCTAAAAACATATACCTGCCATCTTTCACGTGGGTACCTCCATCTTAGATGATCTGGGCATCCATAAAGACCGATGACAGAATGAATTCCAGCTATTAATGACAGTATTCATCAAATATTCCAGGAAAAATGGTTTACTCCTTGACAGCTCACTTCCCTCCTCAATGTCATTCTTTTTCTCAAGAAGCTTCGGTGGCTCTTCATTATCTTTAGGATACAATACAAAGTCCTCTGTTTGGCATTTGAAGTCCTTTACAATTCAGTTCCAGCCTTTCTTTCCAGGCGGATTACATATTACTTTTCCCTTGCTCTTCTCCATACATAACATCCCATCTCCTCCCTCTATATCTTTGAATAGGCTGTTTCCCATCCCTGGAATTCTCTCCCTTCTTACCTCCATCTCTTAAACTCTCAGTTCCCTCCAAGCCTCAGCTCAAGTTCTCCCTCCTTCAAGAGGTCTTTCCTGATTCCACCAGTTGTTAGCCCCAGTCAATGTTCCAAATCATCGTGGATTTTTTTTGGGTATATAACCTATATTGATTGATCTGTGAGCATGTTACCTACCCCCTAGTAAAATATAATTTCCTTGAGGTCAGGGACAATTTCACTTTTGTATTAATATCCACAGCATAATGCAGAGAACTTGACATACAGTAGGATCTTAACATATTTATAAGATACTTATTTATAAGGCACTGACATTATAATGATAAAGATACAATCTCTGCCCTCATGGAGCTTACAAGTTATGATATGTACAGAAATAATGATAATTCAGGGAAGGTTATGACAAATGCAAGGCTGAGATAGAAAAAACTTGAAAAAAACTTTAGGTGGAAGAATTTACAGTTTAGAAGATCAGGGAAAAGATTAAAAGTTTAAGGAAAAGAAGGCTTTTGACAGGCTTGTGATGCAGAAGGAGGGCATTTCAGGCACAAACAAATGCACATAAGTAGATAGCATACAGAGTTTGGAGACTAGCTCTAGCTTCTGTTTTATTGGAACATCATTGTTTAAAACTGGTTATGCAAAAAAAAATGTAATAGTAGACATATATAGTTTCAAATAACAGGTGAACTGAAATCATTCCACCAAAGAAAACATATTAAAAAAGCAGTAAAAATTATGAGAGGAAATGTGACATTGTAAATGTAAGCTGGCCTTGGAACCAGGAAGATTTGGGTTTCAAGAACTGCCATACAAGCTGTGTGACCCTGGGCAAAGCAAAACTTCTTAGTTCTCTAGGTAACTCTAAGTCTATAAACTGCAAAGAGGATGCAGGCTGCATTGGTAAAACTTTGGAGCTCCCTATACCAATGAACTCACTGGTTCAGTTCCTATCCTAAAAGTGATTACTCTGATAAAAATATTAGTCTATGACATATTATTGATTATTGTCATATATCTTTCAACAAAGCAGCTAAAAAATTCATATGCTTGGCTAAATACATAAATAGAATTAACTGAATTATTAATTATTAAAACATTTATTATTTGTAAATCTGCCCTGCCAGGACATATACAGGGCTTTTAAAAAAAATAATAGACCATATTTAATCACACTGGTGTCACTGAAAAAACTTTAGAGAGAGCAATAGTATTTTCATACCTTTAATAAAATACAAATTTAAAATTGTTTATTTTAACTTTATCTCCTTTAATGATGATTTTGCTCACGTTTCATAATCTGATGTCAGTACCAGTGGCATAGCACAAAATTTCTAAATAGACTTTTTTTTTTTACTGATGGAGTGCACTGTCAAAATGCAGTGGTCTAGTTTAAGTGAGATGTAACCAAGATGAAGGAGTAGTAGAAAAAAGCATGGCAAATTTCCCCCCCCCCCACCTCCAGCTTCCAAACTCCTCCAAAAAGATCCAGAAAACGCATCAGACTAAATCTTGGTGGGGAAAAAAATCCAAGAAGTCACAGTGAGTCAGTTTTCCAGCCCAGGTCAGCATAGGGAGACAGAAGTCTATGGACAATGGGGAAGAGATCTGGCCAGGAGAGACTCCCCAGAACATTTTAGAATCCAGGAAGAAGCTACAAACCAGGATAAGAGGAGGTCCCAGGCCTGTATCAGGGTAACACAAGGGGAACAGATGCCAACTGGTAGTTTTGTCACCTATTACCAAATCCCAAGTCACAAATAGAAATATTTATGCAGAAGGTAGTAGTCTGGGATAAGGAGTGGCCATGGGCCTTAGCCTCTGAACCAAGTAAGGAACAAGTTCAGATGGTAGCAGCAGTAGTCTTGGACCCCAAGAACAGAATATAATCCAGTCTGAAACCTGTAGAGAAATAACCAGAGAAGGAAAGTCTGTCAACTCTGAGCCAACAGAGAGAGCATCCTAGCTGGATGAGTGTAGCTGAATTCAGTAGTAGTCTACTGTTGCTCAGACCCAAATCCAAATCAGAAACTTGCAGAGCTCAGACCAAGAGGGCAGTGATCATCAGACAACCCCAGATAGGAACACTGATAGCTTGCAGGGCCCAAATCTAAGCTGTCCCTAAGATCTTGGAATAAGCAAATATTTAATACTTCAAAAAATCAGTAACAGGACCCTACAGAAGTGCACAGAGCTTTTCCCTAATATAAAGAGCTATTTTCTGAAGTCAGAAAGTAGGATGGAAGAATGAATAAACTTAAAAAAGAATCCCACCATAAAAAGCTCTTATGGTGATGGGGACACTGAAGACACAACCTAAAAGAGAATGATTCCGAAATATCTACAAGCAAAGCTCAAAGTTAAACACAGCTTGAGCACAAATTCAAAAACAAATTCTCGGACTAGATGAAGGAAGAGTTAAAAAACTTTAAAAATATTTTTAGAAGTGAAATGAAAATGCTAGAGGAAAATTTGGTAAAGAAATAAGAACTATGGAAGAAAAAATTGGAAAGGGAATTAACAGCTTGGCACAAGCTGGTCCAAGTAACAAACTTTCTGAAAATAAGAATGGACCAAAAAGAAGCTAATGGCTTATAAGAGAATAATAAATATTAAAACAAAGTCAAAAGACTGAAAAAAATAGAAGAAAATGGAAGATATTTCAGAGCAAAAACAACTGACTTGGAAAACAGCTAGAGAGACTAGTAGAGGGTAGAGTCAAGATGGTGGAGTAAAGGCAGGGACTCACCTTGAGCTCTTACAAATTCTCCTCCAAAAAACTTTAAAATAACACCTCAAAATGAATTCTGGTGTAGCAGAACTTTCCTTGTAGACAGGATGAAACAATTTTGTAGCCCAAGGCAACATAGAAGGTTGACAGGAAAGGCCTGTCTCATTGGGGTAACTGTGGAATGCAATCCATTGCAGGCAGCACCACAGCAAGCAAGCATCAGGTCTTTGGGGTATCTGAATTAGCAACAGTGACTTCCAGAGCTATTAGCCCACAAATGGTAAGGGGGCTGGACAACTGGTCAGGAGATTACACAGGACACTTTGCATATGATACAGGACTCTGTTGCATTGTCCATATGAAGATCCACTTTGCAGGCCCAGGCCAAGGAGAAATAATAACACACTATAGCTTGCAGCCACAGGGGAGCAGGGACCCTTCCAGGGGAGTAAAGAATACTTGTGGTAACTCACACACCAGAGCACAGGTTAGGAGAACAGCAACCACAACTTAGAGTGTACCACCTTGGAAGAAGTGAAAATGTACAGATCTCTAGAATTAGCCCTGAAAACAGCAGCACAAAAAACCTGAAGCATGAGATTGTACCCCCTCTATCCCAGAAGAGCCCAACTTTAAAATAAAGTTAAAACTCAAGAAATAGGCTGGTTAATCAAGAAACAACAAGAACAAACCCTAACCAAAGAAAATTACTATAGTGACAGGGAAGATCAAAACACAAACTCAGAAGAGGACAACAATGTCAAAACAGCTACCTGCAAAGTCTCAAAGAAAAATGTGAATTGGTGTCAGGCTCAAAACCTTTCTAGAAGAGGTCAAAAAGGACTTTAAAAATCAAATAAGAGGGGCAGCTAGGTGGCACAGTGGATAGAGCACCAGCCCCGAAGTCAGGAGGACCTGAGTTCAAATCCGGCCTCAGACCGAACACTTGACACTAGCTGTGTGACTCTGGGCAAGTCACTTAACCCCAGTTGCTTAAAAAAAATCAAATAAGAGAGGTAGAGAAAAAAACTGGGAAAAGAAAAGAGAGAATGATGCAAAAGAGTCATGAAAAAAGAATCAACAGCTTGGTAAATGAAGAACAAAAAATGAGAAAAAATGTACAAAAATTCACTGCAGAAAACAACTCCTTAAAAAGTAAAATTGGCCAAATGGAAAAGGAGGCAGTGATTGAAAATTTAGAATTAAATCAGAAATTAGAAAATTAGAAAAAATTGGAATTAAAATTAGAATTGAGCAAGTGGAAGCTAATAATTTCACGAGACACCAGAAAACCATGAAATAAAATGAAAAGAATGAATAAATAGAAGAAAAAAGTGAAATATCTCATTTGAAAAACAACTTCCCTGGAAAATAGATTAAGGAGAGATAATTTAAGAATTATTCAACTACCTGAAAGCCATGCTTAAAAACAAAGTGTATACATCAAATTCAAAAAAGTATAAAAGGAAAACTGCCTTAATATCCTAGAACCAAAGAATGAAGTAGAAATTGAAAGAATCCACCAATCACATTTTGAAAGAGATCCCAAAATGAAAATTCCCAGGAATATTATAGACAAATTCTAGGACTCCTAGGTCGAAGAGAAAATACTACGAGCAGTCAGAAAGAAATAATTCAAATACTATGAAGCCACAGTCAGGGTAACACAAGATTTAGTAGTTTCTGCATTAAAGGACCAGAAGGCTTAGAATAAGGTGTTTCAGAGGGCAAAAGAGTTAGGATTACAAACAAGAATCATCTACCCAGTGTAACTGAGCATAATTGTTCAAGGCGGCAAATAAACATTAACAAAATAGAGGAATTTCAAGCATTCCTAATGAAAGGACCAGAGCTGAATAGAAAATTTGATTTCCAAATGCAAGACTCAAGAGAAGGAAAAAAAAGTAAACATGAAACAAAAATCATAAGGGATTAAATAAGGTTAAATTGTTTACATTTCTACATGAGAAGATGATATGCGTAATTCCTAAGACCTTGATCATTATTAGGGTAGTTAGGAGTATACATAGCCAGAGGGTACAGGTATGAGTTGACCATGATGGGTTGATACAAAAAAAATTAAATTAAAGGGTTAGAAAGAGGGTGCATTGGGAGAAGGAAGAAGGAAAAAGTAGAATGGGAGAGCTAAGTGGTGGAGTTGGAAGAGTGCCAGGCTTGGAGTCACAAAGAGTCACTTAATCCTGTTTGCCTCAGTTTCCTCATCTGTAAAATGATCTGGAGAAGGAAATGGCAAACCATTCCAGTATCTCTGCCAAAAAAAACCCAAATAGGATCATGAAGAGTCAGACATGACTGAAATGACTGACAACAACAAAAGAGGTAGAATGGAGTAGATCATTTCACACAAAAGAGTCACAAAAGAGCTTTTAGAGTGGAGGGGAAGATGGAGGTGGTGGAGGGCAATACTTGAACATTACTTTCATTAGAATTGGCTCAAAGAGAGAATAAAATACAAATTCAGTTGGGTATAGAAATCTATCTTACTCTACAGGGAAGTAGGAGGGGAGGGAGATAACAGAAAGGCTGATAGCAGGGAGAGCAGATTGGGGGAGGGAGTGGTCAGAAGAAAAACCCTGGTGAGGAGGACAGGATGAAAGGAGAAAGAGAGAGAGAGAGAGAGAGAGAGAGAGAGAGAGAGAGAGAGAGAGAGAGAGAGAAGAGAGAGAGAGAGAGTATGAACAGGGGAAAATAGACTGAAGAAAATACACAGTTAGTAATCATAACTATGAATGTGAATGGGATGAACTCCCCATAAAGTGGAATTGGATAACAAAGTGTATTAAAAACCAGAATCCTACCATATGTTGTTTACAAGAAACACACTTGAAGCAGAAAGGTGTATAGAGTAAAGGTAAGGGGCTGGAGCAGAATCTATTATGCTTCAGCTAAGTAAAAATAAAAAGGCAGAGGTAGCAATCCTGATCTCAGACAAAGTAAAAGCAAAAATAGATCTAATTAAAAGAGATGAGCAAGGAAACTACTAATGAAGTAATATTAGTCCTAAACATATATGCACCAAATGGCATAACATTCAAATTCTTAAAAGGAAAAGTTAAATAAGTTGTAGGATGAAATAAATAGCAAAACTATGCTAACGGGAACCTCAACCTTTCACTCTCAAAACTGGATAAATCTAACCAAAAAAACCCCAAGAAAGTTAAGGAGATGAATACAATTTAGAAAAGTCAAACTGGAGAAAGTTGAATGGGAATAGAAAGGAATATACTTTTTCTCAGTAGTACAGAGCACCTACACAAAAAAATGACCATATATTAGGGCATAAAAACCTCACAACCAAATGCAAAAAAGCAGAAATATTAAATGCATCCTTTTCAGATAACAGTGCAATAAAAATTATATTCAATAAAGGACCATGGAATCATAGATTAAAAATTACTTGGAAACTAAGTAATCTAATCCTAAAGAATAAGTGGGTCTAGGAACAAATCATAGAAACAATCAATAATTTCATTAAAGAGAACGGCAGCAAGGAGACAGCATGTCAAAATTTATGGGATGCAGCCAAAGCAGTACTTAGTGGGAATTTTATATCTCTGAATGCATACATCACTAAAAGAGAGAAAGAAGAGATAAATGAATTGAGTGTGAAACTAAAAAAAAAAACTAGAAAAAGAACAAATTAAAAATCCTCAAAAATCAAAGTGGAAATCCTGAAAATCAAAGAAGATATTAATGTAATTGAAAGTAAGAAAACTATTGAACTAACAAAGAAAACTATAACCTAGTTTTATGAAAAAAAGAGATAAACCATTGATTAATTTGTTTTAAAAAAAGAAAGAGGAAATTAAAGCAATTATTAGGAAGTATTTTGCCGAATAATGTGCCAATAAATCTAACTGAAATGGATGACTGTTTACAAAAATATAAATTACCCAGATTAATAGAAGAGAAAATAGAATACTTACATAACCCTATCTTAGAAGAAGAAATTTAACAAACCCCCAATAAGATCCCTAAGAAAAATCCCCAGAACCATATAGATTCACAAGTGAATTCTACCAACCATTTAAAGAATAATTATTTCCAATACCATGTATGCATGTATTATATATATATATATATATTATATATATATATATATATATATATGTTTTTGTACATTTTTCCTAGAGAATCAACTAAGAAACTAGATGAAATAATTAACAACTCCAGAAAAGTTGCAGGATATAAAATAAACCCACATAAATCATCAGTGTTTCTATATATTACATACATTATGTATAATATCATATATGTATGTATTATATACATACATATTATATGTATGTATATGTATATATACCAATATATATTACCAACGAAGTCCAGCAGGAAGAGATAGAAAGAGAAATTCCATCTCAAATAACTGTAGACAGTATAAAATAGTTAGGAGTCTGCTTGCCAGAAAAATCTAGGAACTATATGGACACAATTACAAACAGTTTTCAAACAAATAAAGTCAGATGGAAAAAATATCAATTACTCATGGGTATGCTGAATCAATATAATAAAGGTAAAAATTCTACCTAAATTACTTTACTTATTCAGTGTCATACCGATCAAACTGTCAAAAATTATTTTATAGAGCTAGGACAAATAATAACAAAAGTTACCTAGAGGAACAAAACGTCAATAATATCAAGAGAATTAATGGGGAAAAAAGTGTGAAGGAAGATGCCCTAGCAGTACATATTGCAAAGTGGTAATCATCAAAATAATCTGCTACTGGCTAAGAAATAGAGCGGTGGATCAGTGGAATAGATCAGGTACATAATGAGCATAGTAATTTAGTGTTTAACAAACACAAATACCCTAGCTTTTTGGACAAGAATTCACTATTTGACAAAAATTGTTGGGAAAACTAGAAAGTACTTTGGCAGAAACTAGGGTACAGACCAACATCTCAAACTTTATACCAAGATAAGGTCAAAATGGATAAATGATTTAGACATAAAGGGTAATTTATGATAATAAGAAAACTAGAAGTTTACCTGTCAGATCTACAAATAAGGGAAGGATTTAAAACCAAACAACAGATAGAGAACATTATAGGATATGAAATAGGTAATTTGTATTACATTAAATTAAAACCAATGCAGCCAAGATTAGAAGAAAAGCAGAAAATGGAGGTGGGGGGGAAGGATTTACAGGCCTCATTTCTGTGATAAAGGCCTCATTTCTCAAATATATAGAGAACTGACTCAAATTTATGAGAAGTCAACTTATTCCTCAATTAATAATTGGGAAAAGGATATGAATAGGCAGTTTTCAGATGAAGAAATCATACCCATCTGTAGTCATGAAAAAAAAAGCTCTAAATCACTATTGATCAGAGAATGCACATTAAAACAACTCTCAGGTACCACCTCAAAACTATCAGATGGGATAACTTGAAAGAAAAGGAAAATGACAAATGTTGGAGGGGATGTGGGAAAATTTGGACACTAATGCACTGTTGGTGGAATTGTGAACTGCTTTAACCATTCTGGAGAGCAATTGGGAACTATGCTCAAAGGACTAAAACACTGCATACCCTTTGACCAAGCAATACCACTATTAGGTCTATATCCCAAAGGATTTTAAAAAAAGGGGGGGGGAGGACCTATAAGCACAAAAACATTTATAGCAGCTGTTTTTGTGTCGGCAAAGAATTAAGAATTTGAAGGGATGGCCAACAATTGGGGAATGGCTGAACAAGTTACGATATATGATTATGATAGAATACTATTATGTTATAAGAAATAATGAGCAGCATGCTTTCAGAAAAACATGAACTGCTGCAAAGTGAAGTGAGCAGAACCAGGACAATAGTGTACACATTAAGAGCAATATGATGATCAACTGTGAATGACTTAGTTATTCTCAGCAGTACAATGATCTAAGAAAACTCTGAAGGACTCTGAAAAATGCTGTCAACCTCCAGAGAAAAAACTGATGGAGTCTGAATGCAGATCATAGGATGTTTTTTTTTTAAATTCCTTTACTTTTTCTTGTCTTGCTGGTGTTTTGTTTATTTATTTATTTTGATCTGCATTTTCTTTTCCAATATGACTAATATGGTAATGTATTTTGCATGACTATACAGGTATAACCTATATTAAATTGCTTGCCTTCTCAAGGAAGGAAGAGGAGAGGAAAGGGGGAAGAGAATTTGGAACTCAAGCATTTTGAAAAATGAATGTTAAAATTTGTTTTTCCATGTAATTGGAAAATAAAAGATTGAAAAATATCTAAAGATTAAAAAAAATTATTGAATTGCTTGAATAGCATGAACAATAAAAGAACCTAAACATCATGGTTCTAGAAATGTTTAAAGAAAACTGCTCACATCTATTCAGAACCAGAGGGCAAAGTGGGAATTCAAAGAATCCTCCAGATACTTCCTGAAAGAAAATCTATAATCAAGCCTCCTAGGAACATGATAACCAAAATCCAGAGTTTCTGGGTCAAAGAAAAAAAATACCACAAGTAGTCAAAAAGAAAGAATTTAAACACATAGTAACCACAGTTAGGATCACACATGATTTAACAGCCACCACCATAAAGGAGTAGAGAACTTGGAATATGATATTCCAGTAGACAAAAGCTTACATCCATGAACAACTTACCCAACAAAACTGAATATAGGCAGTTCTGTTATATTGTAATATATGTGTTCCTACAAATCACACTATGCAAAATAATACAATAAAACACCCACAAGGTTTATGGAGAGAATGAGGTTGAGGCACAGCACTCAAATTCATTTACAGGGGAAGACACTGTAGCTTCAAAACAAGGAATACCCACTGTGGGATTCAGGTCACCAACAATGAATGCCAGCTGTTGCCCTGTGAGGGGTATATGCAAGATTACCCTGTGACAGAAACAGGAGACCTTTGGCTTGGCCTCTTCCATGAGGTGCCCCAAAAGACACCCCACTGCTTACAATGCTGGACCCATTTCCACAGAGTCAGTGTGCTATCACCATCTCCGGCTGGACTTTTCTCTGGGCAGGTGGTTTGGAGATAGTAGAATTCAAAGAGATTAGTTATTGTTTTATTTGTTCTGTGGTGGGGATGAAGTATATTGGGGGGGTCTCCCTGTCTTCCCTTACCTTCTGTGACTACCTCTTCTACCTCTTGCTTCCCTAATTGTGCCCCTCCAGTAACCATACATCTCCTCTTCCCACAGGCCCTGCTGCATGCTGGCAGTGCCCCACTCAATCTGTTCATAGAAGTCACTCCCTTGATATACATTCTGTTACCATTGTGCAGTTTTCCTCAATGATGCAAATGCAAATGCAAAATTTGTGTTATGTTTACACCATTCCCTGATATATCAACCGCATTAGGACAGATTTATATTTTCAATACACCCATTATAGCAGAACTGCCTATACAATCATACAGGGAAGAGTTTAAGTGACTTGTCCATGGCTTCACAGATAGCATATGTCAAGGGTCTGGCTTGCTCTAAGCCAAGCTGACTCTCAACTGCTCCTTACCTTGAGCCAAATCTGCCACTTTGCAGATTATATGCACTACTCCTAGCCTCACCTATACCAAAGCAACAGAGCTATGTTTCCAAATTCAGATGTACTATTTCCAAGGTTGCAAAGATAATAAATTAGACATTAGTTTAGTTGGTGCAATGGAAGAGGAAGAGTCAGGAAGACCTAAGTTCAAATCCTTTCTAAGTCTCAGTTTTCTCTCCTGTAAAATAGAGATAGCACTCGCTTCCAAGGTTTATTCTAAAGATTAAATGAGATAATACAACATTGAAAAATCTTAAAGTGCTATGTAAATGCTAGCTGTTGTTGTTGCTGTTATTAGGTCTCCACTATCTACTTGGTCCCATCCCATTACATTTGAAGATAGGAGGGAAAGAAGAAGTACTCCAAAGAGGAGCACGACATGATGTTGATGGACCACTTCTGTGTACTCATGTCATTCTGCTATTGAAGAAAAGAACCAAATTGCCTTTGGCTGAGTTGTTTTTCTCTGCCACAAAGAGAACTTTGCAAATTCTTTGAGAGGCCACTTTTGTAGTATCCTAGGTGGCTATACAGCCAATAGATGGCATAGAGGGCTTTGGAGACAGCTGAAAAAATCAGACCAAGGCTTCAGGCTAAATCTCTGTCCCATGTGTATGGTTCCTTTCCTGGGCACTTTCCCTCTTCTAGTGTCACACAAGCAGCAGGCTGGGGTACACTCATGGGGCCTAAGTCTAGTCCAGTCCAGCCTGAGGATATTGGGACAACTTAAGGGTTTCCTCACTCCCTCTCTAATCCCCATCTCATGCTCTGGCCACAGTGGTTGTAGGGAGAAGGAGTGAATTAAACTTGCTCAGAAAAGTTCTTTTTTTTTTTCCTCTTTAGTGAGGCTATAGGGGTTAAGTAGCTTGCCCAGGGTCACACAGCTAGTAAATATTAAGTGTCTTAGATAGGATTTGAACTCAGGTTCTCCAAGTCCAGAGCTCTATCCACTGTGCCACCTCGCTGCCCCACAGAAGTTCTAACATTTATTCTGATGAAATTTGGAATGGAGACCTTCCATTGCACAGTTCCAATTTATACCACTTTCTTACCATATAATCCAGCCCAATTAGCTGGTTTAATTTAGGTGCGTTCAGATGTTCTCATATCCCATATTTCTCTCTCTCTCTCTCTCTCTCTCTCTCTCTCTCTCTCTCTATTTGTTTACACATATACACACATATACTATACATATATACTATATCTGTAAATTAGTTTTATTCTGTATATTTCATTTTTATCTAGTTAATTTTTGGGGGCCTATGATGAATAAGGGTCCTTGAAAGCATAGAGGCATTGAGGCATAGGGCCAACACAGAAGTCTAGGGGCAGGGGCAGCTAGGTGGCACAGTGGATAGAGCTCCAGCCTTAGAGTCAGGAGGAGTTCAAATCTGGCCTCAGACACTTGATACTTTCTAGCTGCGTGACCCTGGACAAGTCACTTAACCCCAATTGCCTCACCAAAAATAAACAAACAAAAAAGGAAGTCTAAGGGCAGTGCTGGCCCATACCATCAACTAGTTCAGGTATAGGAATAGATAGGTTATTAGTTTACAGAAAGGTTAGGTCTATTTAACTGATAACCAGACTAACTTATGATATTACAGGGGAAACTGAAGGAAATAATACAAATCTATACCTATAACATATTCCTGGAATATAATTGCATACATTTGTTGATGTACATGGTAATTTCTATGTTACACAGCTATTTTCTGTTTGTTTACTTGTGTGCTAATGTTATATTGATATACTTAATTAATACATGCGTAGTATTGCTATTTATTTGTACATATATTAATGCTTTATAGGTTTTATTCTTTTATAGGCCTGTTGATATTGTTATGGCTAATGGCACTGTTTTTCATGATTTATGCTTATTTGCATAATGGATTTGCATGTACTATTGTGTTATGTATGTATGACATATCCTGCACGTAATTTAGACATTTAATCATTGAAGTTTCTCTCAGATGATGCTATATCTATTGCATGCACTGCTGATGTATATTTGCTGGCAATAGCACCATAGTTACCTGAGATTCTGGGTTATTCATCTTTATTATTTCAGATGTTGAAACTGCTTTTGATGCTTGTGATACAGCTTGTGATTTAGATTTTAGGTATGCTTCAGCTGATTTGACAAAGATTGTAAATTTTCTGGCCTTAGGAAGGAATATAGCAGGGGTGTGGCTTTGTCCACAAGGTCATTGAAACCAAAGCCTTTGTTGGTCTGGCGATCAGAGCCAGTGACAGCTTCTTTCTATCCCTTCTCTCTCTTCCTAGGGAGGAGAAGATTGTCCTGCTGCCAGTAAAGAGTCCTTTAACTTCTTGTTTCTTTCATTTGCTCTAGATAAGAGATGAGGAAACAGTTTTGATTTCTGTAACAGTTTTTGTATTCATTATCTGTAATATCTAAAATGCTTATAAAATCTTGATGATCATTAATACTGATTTTGGGCTGGTTCTTGGATTTACAATTTAAAAGAAAGAGACTATCCCCTTCAAAGACAGAAGAGAAATATATTTGCTTGGTGACAAGTTGAGCTGGGTCAAGGCCAAAGAGAAAGAAAAAGTGCCAACATTCTTTCCCATAATCCTTGTGGAGTACATATAAGCTCTGGAAAGGTACTAGAGAAACACCCCCTAAAAATTCCAAGTCAGAAAGCCTTCAAGCTGGAGAGAACAGCTGCTTCTAGTCTGAGAGACTTTGAGTGACTGGTTCCTTTTCACATGCTGCCAAAACTTAAGTGGAAAGATGAAAGCCTAGCCCAGCTGGGAGAATAGGGTGACCTCATTCATAAATTATTGGTTTGAGTTGGAGAACTCAATTACTCGTGTGTCAGCTTTAGCAAGTCTGTCAGCTCCTGGAGCAAAAGAACTCTTGATCTTGCATACAACCACCTTGCAGTGCTTAAATATATTTGTGTCTTATCTCTCTCCTAGGGGGATAAAGATTTTGTCTTACATAAATGTTTTATTGTCCTGTATGCCTAGCTAGAACACTTGAGTGTTCTACCTGTAGTAGTCAATCAATGTTTTACTGTTTTAGTTATCAGGGATATGGAGCTTACCTGGGGGTCCATCATACTCTTTGTTTCCTTGGAACCACAAAGAACAAAGTATTACTAGTAACTGAGAAGAATTTGTTCTTTCTTGCCTCCACAGAAGAGGCTTGTCTGAACATTGTAATAACATGATCTCTATTTTATTAGGGAGTATAGGTGAGAGCTAGAAAGCTAGGTGGTGCAGGGGATAAATGTGAGGTATGGCATCAGGAAGATTCATCTTCCTGAGTTCAAAACTGGCCTCAGACACTTACTAACTGTGTGACCCTGGGCAAGTAACTTGATGCTGTACAAAACAGCATTTTCAGTTTCCTCATCTGTAAAATGAAATGGAAAAGGAAATGGCAAACTACTATGCAGTCTTTGCCAAGAAAACACCAAATGGAGTCAGAAACAGCTGAAATGACGGAATAACAACAACAGAAAGACTTTGCATAATGAGCATATAGTATTCAATTGAGCAATGCTTATTAAAAAATTCATAGTATGCTGGGCATATTATTATGCATGAGAGTATAACCACGTTTCAATTTCTTTAGAAAAATGGACCCATGCCTAATATGTTTACTTTAGTAGGATGCAGTTAAATAGACTTAGAAATAATATTTCATTTTATTACGAATCTCAGGATTTATAAAAATTGTCTTCTTTGTATTATAATTCATTACAGAAGGGAAAAAAACTAACCAATTCACTTTCTCCCGCAGAATTATCTCTAGGAATTTTTCATTATTTTTTCCCTAAGAAATTTGATAACTCCGATAATGGAGAAGACCAAATATTCCCAGATCCTTTTAGTATGATATTAACATTAATTCTACTCTTTTTGTAATCTTGCCTTTGGTTATTACAGTCTGAGCCAACATCATCTTTCCAGCATCAGCTGCAGTAGTAAGTAGAAGTGAAGTTTGAAAATTAAAAGAAAAAAGAGTTTGTACTAAAGGAACTGAACTTCAAAGCTCACCCCTGATCCTTCCTGTTTTTGTTTTTGTTTAGCAACTTCTATGTTAATAAAAACATAGACTATGTTTTTCTGAAATCTGGCTTGCATGAAACCTGATTATGATCTAGAATTGTCCTTGGATTGGCTTCTGTCAGCCCAGCCTTGAGCAGTTGTCAGGGAGT
Source organism: Phascolarctos cinereus (assembly GCF_003287225.1). Classification (NCBI taxonomy): domain Eukaryota; kingdom Metazoa; phylum Chordata; class Mammalia; order Diprotodontia; family Phascolarctidae; genus Phascolarctos; species Phascolarctos cinereus. The sequence goes on from NW_027555958.1 coordinate 259,812,135, forward strand.
GAGTACTGAATTTGTCCTCAGTCCCTATTGGATTATTTTTGTTCTTTTTTGTTGCCTGGAGTGTTGTGATTTTGCCTACAGAGACTTGCTTGTTGCTCTTGCTACCCCAGAACTGATCCTGACCAATCTAGGCAACATATACATTTCTCTGTCTCCCTCCTTGGCTCTCTAATTTTCATAGTAAATATATATTATTAATATGACAATTTTGCGCAACTGTTTTCCTTTCAAAGAGATCTCATTTTTAGGAATGATGATGACTATAGCTCTCAATAAATCTAAGAGGTAGGAAATACAGGTAAATTTATTTTTATGCTCATTTTTACTGATGAAAAAAGCTGAAGCTTAATGAAGTTGTTACTTAGCTGTGGTTGCATGGATAGTAAATGTCAGTAGTGAGAGGCAATCCAGGTCCAAAATCAGTACCTTAGTCCCAGTAGGACAAAACAGCTCTGGAGTTTCATTGTCTGTGTTCAATCTTGGGGGCTCCTCATTTTTGGTTTGTGTTTGTCAAACTGAGGATTTGCTTTGGAAACATTAGAATTTGATGTGTGTCTAGGTCTCTATAACAAAGGGGAAAAAAGGCTCTTAAGCTTCAACACATATAGGCAGGCTAGGTTTTAAGGAAGGGCTTGATGCCAGCACCTTGTTTAATTTTTGGATGAAATAAAGCACTCATAAATCACTGAAGTTAACAAAAGGAGGTTTATTTTGCCCTAACATAGCAAGAAGGTACAATAAGGATATAGGGTCACTTATGTTCTATAGATTTGTTTTCATATGGAAATATCTTGTTGGCAGGTCAGGATATAGTGACTTGAGGTCTTACGATACTCACCAATTTGGAGGATTCCTTATATAGAACTTTTTATGCCCTTTTGTGTCAAGGGAGGCAGGGGCCAATTAGGTCCCAGGGAACAGCTTTGTTGCCATTTAAGGACAATTATTCCTTGAAGTAGGGGAGGGGGGCAGGAAGGAACCCTGATAATGGTCCTACCATGTGCCACTTCCATGGTGGCAAGGTCCCAAAAATATTCTAGGGGATCTTCCATAATTTAAATATTTTCAGAGCTCTTATTGGACAATCCCATTATGATTATAGCCCCTGTCCCAAAGCCCATTGGTGCAGAACTCTCTCCTTATTGATGGAGGTGAAGGCCCTGATCTGTGTAATGGACAGGGCAGAATTTGTGAGAAGCAAGAGCTTCAGTTCTCAGCCATTCCCCCATTGGGGATTCTTCAAGTGGGAACCCCTCTTTGAGATTCTCCAAGAGATCCTTGAGTGTAGCATCAAGTCAGCTTCCAGTTTCAAAAGAGATATTAGAAGAGGAGGTCAATCCCTTTTTAGATCACTGAAGAAAAAGACTACAGGAAGATATGAGATGAGATTGCAGTCTCCATCATATCTCTATCTCTAGCTTGCTACTCCAGATACTCTGGAAGGTTTCCCTTTCGGTGAGATCAAGGACATTTTTCATTGGTTGAGCTGAGTAATCTCACTTCTTTTTTTTTAAACATTTACAATTTTATTTATTTATTAATTTTTAGTTTTCAACATTCAATTCTATAAGATTTTGAGTTCTAAATTTTCTACCCCTTGCTCCACTCACCTCTCCTCAAGACAGCATGCAATCTGATATAGGCTATACATGTACAATCATATTAAACATGTTTCCACATTAGTCATGTTGTGAAAGAATCAGAAAAAAGGGGAAAATCACAAGAAAGAAAAAACAAAAAATTAAACAAAAAAAAGAGCAAATAGTATGCTTCAATCTGCATGCAGATTCCATAGTTCTTTCTCTGGATGTGGATAGCATTTTCCATCATGAGTCTTTTGGGATTGTCTTAGGTCATTACATTGCTGAGAAGAGTTAAGTCTATCAAAGTTGGTCATTGCACAATGTTGCTGTTACTGTGTACGATGTTCTCCTGGCTCACTTCACTCAACATCAATTCATGTAAGTCTTTCCAGGTTTTTCTAAAGTTCACCTGCTCACCATTTCTTATGGAACAATAGTATTCCATTATATTCACATACCACAACTTGTTCAGCCATTCCCCAATTGATGGGCATCCATTCAACTTCCAATTCTTGGCCACCCCAAAAAGAGCTGCTATAAGTATTTTTGTACATGTAGGTCCTTTTTCCATTTTAATGATCTCTTTGGAATACAAATGTAGAAGTAGTATTGCTGCATCAAAGGCTAAGCAGTTTTATAGCCCTTTGGGCATAGTTCCAAATTACTCTGCAGAATGGTTGGATCAGTTCACAACTTCACCAACAATGCATTAATGTTCCAATTTTCCCATATTTTCTCCCACATTTATCATTTTCCTGTTTTGTCATGTTAGCCAATCTGATAGGTGAGATGTGTTACCTCAGAGTTGATTTAATTTGCATTTCTCTAATTAAAAATGATTTAGAGCATTTTTCCATATGACTATATATTTTTTCATATGACTTTGATTTCTTCATCTAAAAACTGCTTCTTCATATCCTTTGACCATTTATCAATTAGGGAATGACTTGTATTTTTGTAAATTTAGCTCGGTTCTCTAGCTGTTTTAGAAGTGAGGCCTTTATCAGAGACACTGGCTTTAAAAATTGTTACCAGCTTTCTGCTTTCCTTCTAATCTTGGTTACATTGGCTTTGTTTGTGCAAAAGCTTTTTAATTTAATGTAATAAAAATGATCCATTTTGCATTTCTTAATGTTTTCTATCTCTTATTTGGTCATAAATTTTTCCAAACTATTCTTGCTCTCATAATTTGCTTATGGTCTCACCCTTTATGTCTAAATCATGTGCCCATTTTGACCCTATCTTGGTATATGGTTTAAGATGTTGGTCTATGCCTAGTTCCTGCCATACTAATTTCTGGTTTTCCCAACAGCTTTTGTCAAATTGTGAGTTCTTATCCCAGAAGCTGGAGTCTTTGGGTTTATCATACAGTGGATTACTATAGTCATTGACTACTATGTCTTGTCTTTATGTCTGTAACCTATTCCACTAATACACCACTCTTTTTCTTAGCCAGTATAAGTAGTTGTGATGATTGCTGCTTAATGGGAGAAAGCTCCTTCCCTTTATATTGCCTAGTCTATATTCTTTTCTGATTTCTGTTTTCCAATGATTTGGATAGAAGGCTTTCTTTGCTATTGTTGTGTGTGATCATTGTGGAACTGATATTAGGTGGGAAAGGGGTCAAGCCTTGGATATAGAGCTTGGGGTATGCCTGGAGCGTCTGCGTCCCTGGCTGTGGTCTGATGCCAGCAGAGTGTGAAGAGAGAAAGAATCACAGGCCAGGTGAGAGCAGTGAAGAACAAACTCTGTTTATTGATCTGAGGGCTCAGGCTTACATAGTACTGGATCAAGCAATAGTAGCATTATTATTCATGAAAAGTACAAATCTAATTAAGTGATTTCCTTACTTCCTTGTACCTTGTCTGTTGCATTCTTTCCTGCGTCCTGTCCTGTACCCCATCCGTTTCCTCCCTTCCTGCATCCTGTTCTCAAGAGATGGAACAGTGGGGTGGTGAGCTGATATCCTGAATTTCACAGCTGTCAGGCTTAGTACAATCTGCAGGTAAGACCTGGGCTGGCCTAAGCCCTCCAACTCCCCAAAGCTGGCCCTCTACAGGGGTATACTTCCCCCTCCCTGAAATGACATGGCAATCAAAAGTTAGGTGGAACCTGATGATATTCCCTAGGAAAATTATTTAAGGGAGCAGATAGTTATAATTCTAGCCAATACCCCTCTGTCTAAGGAGAGTAGAATAGTGGCCCCAACCTCCTGCTTTCCCTCTCGGCAGGAATAAAAATCACTTTTGGGAAAGGGTAGGGGAGAGAAGAAGCTAGAGATATCTATTCTGCCTCTCTTTGAACCATACACAGGGACAATGTTTTCATTGCCACTGATGGGCCATTGCTACATGTGGGACTCACTCTTTCATACGTAAGCAGTAGTAAGGAGAAAAAAAAAACACTGTAGTTCCATTCCCTCTCCCCCAAAATCAACATCTAGGGAAAGAAAGAAAAAAGAAAAAATATTGAGGGCAAAGGTCAGCTATAATAGGCTTTTCCTCCTCTGTTATGAAGGACTTAGTCTCAGATCTCAATGATCTGATCCATGTGAGTGTTGTCACTTCTTTGCCATTCACAATGGACCCCCTTAATACAATGTGATGAACTGATCAACAACATCAGACATATCAAGGGTGATGCCTATATCCTAATCACAGATTCTTCATCACACATAGAATTCTAATAGCTAAAAGCTATTCATAAGCCACTTGCATGCAATCTTAGATCTAAGTAGACACCAAGGTAACCTACTCTTTATTCTTTGGAAAACTTCACTTTTTAAGTTTCCTTCTTATATTTTGAGGAAATAGTTTTATTCCAGACCACGTCTAGAATCTCTGGGTTTTCCCTGTATTCCCCAAAATTTGAGTGAGTGGATTGGCTGGACTCTGGATTTTCTTAGGGTTAATTTTATGCCCCTTGTTCCTCATATTGGCAACCATGTAGGCCTGGACTCTGCCACCATGGCCTTTCCTGACACAGACAACATTGTGTCATCAATGTAGTGGTGTACATTGATGCCCTTAGGAAAGGAGGCCTCTTTTAACTCTTCAAAGCAGCTAGAGTGCTGGCCTTGGAGATAGGAAGATCTGTGCTTAAATCTGGCCTCAGACATTTGCTAACTATAAACACTGGTCAAGTCACTTGACTTCTGTTTGCCTCAGTTTCCTCAACTATAAAATGGGGATAATAATAGCATCTGCCTCACAGGTTTGTTGTAAGGATCAAACAAAATATTTGAAAAGCACTTTACACAGTGCCTGACTCATAGCAGGAACTATAATAAACTAATAACAAACACATTAATAAACTAATAAATGCTTATTTACTTGCCACGCTCACCCTGCCTGCTCCATAATAGCAGGAAGGAGAGTTCAAGTAGTGCTGGGGAAGGATAGTGAAAAAATGCATTTTTGAAGCCAATAAGCCCATACCACTCACCCTCAGCCTGGGATACCTGGTTTCCAACATTGATGAGGTCAAAAACATCTCTGATGAATGGTGTGATTGATTTTTGTTCAGGTTCCTGTAATCTACTATATTCTACAAGGCACCGTTTGCCTTCCTCACTGGCCACATAGGGTTGTTGTAATAGCTAGTGCAACAAATTTCTCAAGCTTTCTTCATGTACCTCACTAGAGAGAAAATATCAGTCATCCCACTGAGTGCTTTACTAATACTATCTCATTTAGGGTTGACTATGAAATGTTTTGTTTAATTTTAAAGATTTCCATTTGGCCCTGCCCCCATGTAGGCTGCTGAAAGAGCCTTCATAGGCATGTATTTCCAAAAGCCCATGATACATACCCCTTCCCTCCAAGGTCTGCCTTCTGTAGTTTCCCCTGAGTGATGCAAATTGGGCATAAACTTTAGAGGACACCATACTCTAGGGTGGGGCAGAAGAAACCCTAGTGCTCAGTGCTGAATTTTCTTGTACTATTTTCCTAGCATCCCCATGGGTGGCCCATCAATACCTTTCTTATCATCCAAGTGTTTTAGGTGCAGCACACAAAACTCCCTTGTCAGAGGATGTCATTGCCCTTTGCCCATATACCGGGAGGTCTTTTCTATGAATCTTCCATTTCCATGGCACTCATCTATAATATAAAGTTCTGGCATTTGACCACAACTGTCCCAACCTCCTACTCAAATGTCACCAGTTGATCAGTCTACATCTACAGAGTTGTGTGGTTGGTGAGACCCGTAGCTAAAGTTTGAAGCCATTCTGGTAAAATTTTACTCCAAAGGGTTCTAACTGCACCTGAGGTAGGCTGCTAATAAGATATGGTGAGGATTTGGCGGGGGGGAGATAGATCCAATATATTGAACCCATTTCCTTTAAGAACTTTATCCCTTACCTTGGGATCCTCACCAGGCAAGCAAGCTGCAATGGGAATTCATCTTTATATGGTCAGGTGAGAATACCTTCCCCATATAAGCCAATTAAAAAAGTATAATAGGAAGAATTCGTCTGGAGGCTCTAACTGATTGAGCTGACACTGTAATAAGAAGTCCTTAGGTAGCTCCCCAAGTCTATGGAACTCAGTTTTGGAGAGTATCCTAGCATTGGCTCCATACAACTCACTCATTTTCTTAGCAATGAGGTCACACCTTGCTCACTCAAGGAAGGAATTCACCTTTTTCCAATAAGCAGTAATGATAAGTTTGTTTTTTTCCTCTAAAAAAAAAGGCTCCAAATCTCTCCCTCACTTCCACTCTCATTTCCTTGTCTTGCAGCTTCAATCTCTCAGTATGATGCAGCAGAATCAGAGCCTCAGGAACTGGAACCTCCAAGTCAGAGACTAGATATTGGATTCCTGTCTAAAGCCTGTCAGACCCTAAAAGCTGAGATCCTGTATCTAACTGCTGAATGTGCTGAGCCAGTTCATTTTCACTCATTTTCAGACTATTTGCTAACATTCCTATTTCCATAGGACAGTCAACAAACAATGCTGAAGTTGACACTTTTTTTTTTTTACCTTTCACATGAATATGAGCCTGCTCCCTGCCCTGTTGATAGGATTTCCAGAAGGGCTGTCACTACTATAGGTGTTCAACTATCCAATCATCCCACCTCTATTTCTGCAGTGCACTTTTCCTAACTCAACCATGATGTGAACCATGATGTCATTTTGTCCTCAATACCAAGTTTAACACTAGCCCCATGGACCTATCAAGGTTTACACTGGTAAGTTTGTGTTTGACTTTGTGATGAAATAATGTATTCATAAGTTACTGAAGAATTAACAAAAAGAGGTTTACTTTGCCCTAACATAGCAAAGATATGCAACAAGGATACAGGGACACTTAACTTCTATAGATCCAGCCTGTATCATTTCCATATAGATATATAACTAATAGGACAAAGTGAGGTCTTCAGACATCCATCAAATCAAAGGGACCTGACTTCTTTTAATGGAACTTTTATTGCCCTTAGATAACCCGGAAGCTATGTCAAAGGAGGCAGGAGCCAATCAAGTCTTGGGCATAGCTTTGTTGCCTTTTAGGGTAAAGTGATTCCCCTTAGGGGGGAATTCTAGTATATACTAGTTCTTTCACAACAGATTTCCCTTAACCTGGCAAAAAATTTGAAGAGTTTACACCTGAATCTAAAAACAATGAAGAGAATGAGTCTCCTTCTCTCTGGTCATCCTCAACTTTCTCCAGGCATGTATATTGACCTCAATCAAGGCCATATAGCCTAAGCCCTTTATTTTATGGAAAAGTGTGACCTTAAAAGTTTAAGTAACTTATTTAAGAGCATACAGGTTGGGAATAGCAAAACTGGGATTTGAACCCAGGTCCCCTGTCTTCAAATCTAGCATGCTTTCCACTGTACCATACTTATTAGTCCCCAAATCTAGACTGTCAAGATCTCTTTAAATCTTGGATCAATCATTCAGTTTGTTAGTTATTCTTTAAGATTTTGTGCAATCTGAAAATCTGATAAACATTCCATCTAAGTCTTTATTCAAGTCTTTGATAAAATTTTTATTGCCTTTATTTTTTACATGGCCTCCTATATTCCTTCCCCACTGCCTCTGATTCCTTCCCTAGTCATCCCTTACATATTTTTTTAAAGTTGAAGAATATTTTTAAAAACAGTGAAACAAATCATTATGTTGAAAAAAAATCTGACATCATAACCTGTGGTGGGAGCTTAACCCCCACCCTCATGCAATTTAGGCTATTTTTTCCTTACAACATATTGAAACTACTCTCAAGGTTTGATTGGCTCCGTACACTAGTGGCTCAGGCTATTGACTTTACTTCCCAGTTGCCTGAGTTCAATAGAGCCAAAAAAGAATTCCAGGTGCTTTCTGATACCTGGCTGGTAGACCATGATGGGCAATTCAGAAACAGTGCTATGCTTACCTGAATCAATTTGGATTGTCTTCAGTGCATATCCTTATTGAATATCTTTTTCTTGCTGTGGCTAAATAAATCTCCTTTGCAAAACTGTTGAATGAGCTGTTAACTAGAATTGAACTGATAACTGGAATTTCATTATAATGTCAAACCTAAACTACCAGGGGATTGGCCCCAGTCAGGTCCATCATATAACATACGTGATCTCCACGTCTGCAGATCCCTATCACTGCAAAGTTTCAGGGGAAGGTATTAGCATATTACTTGCTCCTCACTTTCAGACTCTTTCTCTACCAACATCACTTGGCAATCATTTTTCTTAAAAAAAAAACAAACCACCACCAAACCTAGAGTTTTTAAATTGATTTAAATTGATTTAGTTGATTTTAATTGATTTCCTCAGTATGTCTCTCTATTTCTCTCTTCCCTTCCCAGAGCAAAACATTTCTTATAACCAGTATTTAGAAAAAAATAAAAAATAGGAAGAGAAAACAATCATCAAAACTAATCAACATAAAAACATGTGATATCATATGCAATGTTCCACATTCTTGAATTCTCCTTCTTCACAAATATGCAAAGGAGCAAGGAGAAATGTCTCCTCATATTTTTTCTTTGAGAGCCAAGATTATTCTTTATGAATTTGCAATATTTAGTTTAAATTGTTTCATGGTAGGTATTTTTTCCATTTACATTGTTGTTGTCATATGTTTTCTTGGCTCGGTTTGCTTCACTTTGTAATACTTCATGCAAGTCTTTCCATGATCCTTTATATTCTCCATGTTTGTCATTTCTTACTTATTGTTCAATCATTTCAGTAACGTCTGATTCTTCATGACCCCATTTAGGGATTTTTTTTTGGCAAAGATACTGGAGTAGTTTGCCATTTCCTTCTCCAGCTCATTTTACAGGTGAAGAAGCTGAGGCAAATATTTGCTCAGGGTCACATGGGTAGTAAGAGAACTGATTTGTCACTTTTTAATTTTATCTTCTTTTTATTTTAGACTTAAACACTAAAACATAAATACATAACAAGAAAAGAAAAAGAAACATTATAAACTTAAATATAGAATAAGAAAAGAAAAAACATAGCATATGCACAGAACTTAAGAGAAGATTCAAACTATATAGCAATAAATTTCTATTTCAAGAAAGCCTATATATTAAAGACTATGCCTTTTGTTGAGGTCTGTTCATCTTTTCTTTGCTTCCTTGTAGGTTTTCTTTTGTTCTCTGCTATACACTTCTTACTTTATTTTCCCCCACCCCTTCATTCTCCCCCCATTCTACAATTAAGCATGGCTATATTTATATATAAATATAGATATATACTTACATGTATACATACATACATAAATATATAAACATATACTTTCCCTAACAGATTTTACTCCCAATCTTTTTTTATGTTCATGCATATCTTCTTATCTTTACTTATATGCACTGCCTTGCTCTTCTATTACTTAACCTACCCCCCCATTTGCCATTATTCACAGCACAGCAATATTCTATTCCCTTCATGTCTCACAATTTGTTTAGCCATTCCAAAATTGATGAATTTTTTCTAATTCTTTGCTACTAAAAAAGTCCTATTATAAATATTTTAGGATAGCTTTTCTTTTTGTCGATGACCTCCTTGGGATATATGCCTAGTAGTCCTGATGAAGAGAAGATTTAGTCACTTTAGATTCTTTAATAAAGACCTGTTTATCATGGGTAGAGAGAATGCTAACAAAGGAAAAGTAAGTGAAGGGCAAAACATGGTCTAATGAGAAAAGCATTGGACCTAGGGCTTAAGAGATTATGTTTCTGACTAGCCGTGTAACCTTGGACAAAGTCATCCAGGACTTATATTCTTCATCTGTAAAAAAAGGATGGTGGAATGTCAGCTAGGACTCTCTTGGTCAAAGGGTATTGACATTTTAATCACTTTCCTTGCATAATTCCAGATTGCTTTCCAAAACAGTTATAGCATTCTGTTGATAGAGTAATAGGCTATCAGTCATAGGTAGTATGTCTGTTTCTCTACAACTCCTCCAACACTGACTGTCATCTTTGGTAATTTTTGTCAATTATCTGGGTGTGTGGTGACATCTCAGGATTGTTTTTGATCTGCATTTCTCTTATTAATAATTTGGAGCATTATTTCATGTTGTTGTTAATAGTTGATGACAAGTTTATTAATGAGAAATAATAATTAGTATGTATATAATGCAAAGTGCTTCACATATATTTTCTCATTTTAACCTCTCAACAACCTGGGGCAGGGTTTTTACAGATAAAGGAAATGAGACTGAGGGAGGTTGTGACTTGTCTAGTCTCAAAGCTAAGTATCAAATGCAGGACCTAGGGTCTAGCACTCTGTCCCCTGTCTCTTAAATACATTATTCAAACATTCTACCTGGATTGCTATGGGGCTTGATATGACAGAACTAAATGCTTAGCAAAAAGTCAACTATCATGTTGAGGTTGGATGACCTGCAAGTGAATGTGGTCAGACTCCAGACCCTGTAACCTTGTTATAGTTAGAATCTTGAACTGTACAGAAGGAACCCTAGAAATCATCTAGTTCAGCTCCTTCATTTTACACACGAAGGAACTGAGACCACAGGAAGGGACTTGACCAATTTTTTTTTCAGTTCCAAATTCTCTACTCCCTCAATTCCTTCACCGTACCCATTGAGAAGCAAGAAATATGGTATCCATTATACATATGAAATATATATATTTCTGGGAACCATGTCATGAAAAAAAAACCCCCAAGAAAAATAAAGAAAATGAAAGAAAATGTACTTCAATCTTCACTGAGAGTTCATCAGTTTTCTCTCTGGAGGTGGATAGCATTTTTCATCATGAATCCCTTTGAATTGTCATGGTTCATTGTATTGACCAGAGTTACCTAAGTTTTAATTATCTTTACAATTTTTCTGTTACTATGTACACTGTTCTTCTACTTCTGTTCACTTTGTATCAGCTTACTTAGGTCTCGCTAAGTTTTTCTGAAACCATTCTCTTCATTATTTCTTATAGTACAGTAGTATTCCATCACAATCATATACCACAGCTTGTTCAACCATTCTCCAGGTGATGGAAACCCTTCAGTTTCCAATTCTTTGCCACCACAAAAAGAGATGTTATAAATATTTTTGCATATATGGGTCTTCTTACTTTTTTTCTTTTTCTTTGGGGTGTAGACCTCATAGTGGTATTTCTGGGTCAAAGGCTACACACAGTTTTACAGCCCTTTGAACATAGTTCCAAATTGTTCTCCAGAATAGTTGGTCTTTAGCTGAGGAAAAGAGAGACCAAAATAACTGAAGCTCTTATCAGTCCTTGGCTATCAGTGCCCTGAGAATGACTCAACCTTTAAGGTTTCCCAGTTCATTTCAGAAAGTCCATGTGATACTCACTGTTTAATTTGTGATATGATTTAGATACAAAGCAAATGGCATGGTTGGAGTGTATTCTTTGCTTTCCCAAAGCAGTAAATAACTCTGCTCACTGCAGTGGTAACCAAGTGACAATAGTCTATCTCTATAGCAACCATGTTTCATGATGTCATCTTTTGATAAAAAAAATCATTAGTTCAGAGAACTCTGTTTAGGTCTACTGTGGTGGTCAATGTCTTACAATACAACTCAGAGCAAAGGCTTAATTAAGACTCCTAGTGTCAGAAGTAAATTAAAGCTTAGTAAAGAATATTAATATAATTGTAACTTTCAGAGCCTGAGATCCCACTTGGAATAAATGTGCCTCTCAGAGTCTTAGACATAGCTTTGTTGGGCTTTCTAAAATTGACAGACTACTCTATGAGAGACAAATAACAGGTAAGTCATGATGTTTTCAGGGTCAAGTGAGAATGGAAATGTTGACCAGAAAATGAACAAAAATGAAAGCCCCCCCCCAAAATGTAGACAAGTGGACTAGAAAGGATGCTAACCAATGGGTTGGCTTTTTTTTAATCTTCTGGCAAGCATGAAGTGAATCCTTGATTGTTAGAAATGGAAGTTAATGCTTAGTACAACTCTGGCTTTTTACTGGGGAGGAAACTAAGGCCAAAAGATTAGGGATGACTTCCTCAAGGTCATGTATCAAGTTAGTCAGTGGCAAAGAGAGTGTGACTTGAATTCAGATCTCCAGGCTTGATAAAATTCAGTAGTAATAATAGTGAGTTAGCATTTATATAGTGCCCACTTATGTGCCAGACACTGTGCAGAGTACTTTACAAATAATTATCTAATTTGAGCCTCAACAACAACCACACAGGGTAAGTGATAATATTCTTCCCAATTTTTACAGTTGAGAAAATTGAGGCACACAGAGGTTAAATAACTTGCCCAAAATAGCTAGTAAGTATCATTGATTGTTAGAAATGGAAGTTAATGCTTAGTACAACTCCGGCTTTTTACTGGGGAGGAGGAAACTAAGTCCAAAAGATTAGGTTTTTCTGAATATATCCTGCTTGTCATTTCTTATAGCACAATAATATTCTATCACAATCATATACCACAGCTTGGTCGTGTGGCCATTTCCCAATTGATGGGTATCCCCTCAGTTTCCAATTCTTGGCCACCACAAAAAGAGCTTTATAAATATTTTTGTACAAGTAGATCCTTTTCTCTTTTTAAAAAAATCTCTTTGGTAAATAGCAAGTTGCATTGCTGGATCAAAGGGCACGCACAGTTTTCTAGCCCTTTGAGCATAGTTCCAAATTGCTCTCTAGAATGTTTGGGTAAATTCACAACTCCACCAATAGTGCATTGGTGTCCCTTTCAATATTTATTGTTTTCCTTTTTTTGTCATGTTATCCAATCTAATAGGTGTAGGGTAGTACCTCAGAGTTGTTTCAATTTGCATTTCTCTAATCAGTAGTGATTTAGAGCATTTTTTCATATGACTATAGATAGCTTTGATTTCTTTGCCTGAAAACTGCCTGTTCATATCCTTTGACCATATATAAAATGGGGAACAATATATATTTTTTATAAATTTGTGTATACTATATACTATATAAATACTATGTATTTGAGACATGAGGCCTTTATCAGATGTACTTGCTGCAAAAAATTTCCCTCCAGTTTTCTGCTTTCTGTTTTCTGTATTGGTTTTGTTTGTGCTTTTCAACCTTTTCAATTTAACCTAATCAAAATTACCCATTTTACACATTGTAATTCTGTCTGTCTCTTGTTCTGTCCTAAATTCTTCCCTTATCCATAGATCTGACAAGTAAACTATTCCATACCTTGATGTATTTTAAAAATAAACTTTTAAATTCTCTTTTTTTCCTGAGTTTTGCTTCATTAATCAGGGTGCAAGCCCAAACAAAGAATTTTCCTTTTAACACTACTGAAAAAAAGAGTGGAGAAAAAAGACAGATTTACAATCCTTAGCAATCAGCACAAGGACTCTTGGTTATTTGAATGTCTATGTTGAACCAATGATCTAAAGAAATGGACTAGGTATGAACAAGATCCAGACAACTCTATTAAAACAATCAGTCAAAGGTGGTTCAACTAGATACAACAGGAAATGTGTTGCAATTGGTTGAAGAACTTTAGGCACATCCTGTGGGTTTTATGTAAAATATCAAACAAATTTGGAATTCAGAATTATTCTACTGTCAAACCAGGAGAGAGCAATTCTAATCAATTACCTGTGAGGGAATCAATTAGTGGAATAGAATAGTCCCTATATCCTCCTTCTCCCCTTGACCTAAGGATGACCTTAGGAATTTGAGAAGGTTAGAGGATTTGAACTTCTCCTTGAATTCCTTGCACAACACTGTGATTGATGTTTCAATAGGAAGGAAAGAGTAAATTAAACAGACTGAAGAGAGGTCAGAATTATACAAGGAACCCAGCACAAAACCATGCCATACCTAAATAAAGAATATCTTAAGGACTTTAGTAATAGAGCTTCTCAGAACTGTGGTTACCTCCTTTTCCATGTGTTCTAAATTTAAGCCCACTTCCATCTTGATTTTGTATGTACTTTTGGGAGAGTGTGTCGTAGACTCTTAGGAAGATGTTATACCAACTCTTCTATGCTATATAATTATTTACGTAAGTTTAACAGGTACCAAATTAAAAAAAAAATTCTTTCTTGATCTTTAGAGCAAGAGTATGAGGTATTATGTGTAAAAAAACTACCTCTCCCCACCAAGTGATAAGATGATAAGACAGAATGCACAAAAGTTACAACCTTCAGGTGATGGAGCAGAAATTTTTAAATAAATCAGTGTATTTTCTGGGAAAAAAAAACAACCCAGAATTTTACTTTCAATTTTCAGTAACTAAGAGGGAGGTCCCAGAATCTATAAATTAGCATCCAAAAGTGAACTTTTTTGGTATAATATAGTATAGTATGCTAGTCTTTGCATAATTGGCATATCATAGATTACTGTATAGTCTTTGTACATTTCATTTCTAAAAGCTAATTAAGTCTGACTAATTGGTATCAACTGACAATAAATGGAGGGACGGAACATTAGTGGGGACTCATGAGCCACAGCATTAGAAATGCACTCTTAGAGTCTCCTAGAAGCCCATCTGAGTCAGTGAGAATGGAAGTTGAGAGAATAAGTTCAGTTTGTGCTACAATAGAATGTCAGATTTAGAGACAGCCATGCCTAGTTTTCTCATTTTATGGATGAGGAAACTGAGGGGAAATGACTTACCCAATGTCCCACATTGAGTTGATATTAGAATTAGCATTAGGGATATCTCAGAGCAGGGGTGGGGAACCTGTGGGCTAGAGGCAACATGTGGCCCTCTAGGTCCTTGGGTGTAGCTTTTTGACTGAGTCCAAGTTTTTATAGACCAAATCCTTTTATTAAGGGGATTTGTTCTGTGAAGTTTGGATTCAGTCAAAGAGCTTCACTTGAGGACCTAGATGGACACATGTGGCCTCTAGGCTGCAGGTTCCCCACTACTGTCTCGGAGTAGTTTCACGATTTTACCCCAGCATCAGAGTGTTCTACTTCAATTCAACAAATATTAAGCGCCAATCATGTGCAAGGTTCTGTACTAGGCTCTGGGAATACAAAGATGTAAAAAAAGACACAAATTAAAAAGTTTGTGGTAATGTCAACTTACAAGATAGAAGTGATAGTACACAAGCATGTAGGTCTCACTGCTTTAATGTCACATAATATGCGTAAATCAGATAAGGTTTGAGCTCTATAAGGGTAGGGAACATGTCTTAATAATTCATTTTTGTATCTATGCTAGTGGCCAGCACAATGTGTTCTAGGTTCTTAAATATTTGCCAGAATTAGAATTTGAAGGTAGAAAGCCAGAGACCTACTTGGGCAAATAGAATCAGAAAAGTATGTGGCCTGATCTTTTAGAACCTAGCTTCTACCTTTCCACCCTCTTTATACATTACTCTCCTTCACTCTACAAAAAAAGATCTACAAAAAAAGTTTAAAAAAAGTGCCATAGTTGCAAATGACTAGAAATAAGAAAGTTTCCTACACAAAAAAAGAAAATAAAAAGAATGAAATAAACACTAAACATAATACTTTTAAACCAATTAATTTATTTAATTGACATGAAATCCTTTTTAGCTCTCAGTAAAGATTAGTATTTTAATAATTGCTTAATGTGCCTTCCTGTGTAATGTGAATGGGATTGAGGCTTGAGATTAAGTAGTCTGAGTAAGGGTAGTGGGGCTTGGGCCTGGGACAAGGCTGTCTGAATAAAGTTAGTAGGATTTGGCTGCCTGAGTAAGGGGAGAAGGGCTGGTGTTAGGAACCAGGCTTTCTGGGTAAGGGGAGCGGGGCTAAGGTAGGGTGCAGACTATGACATACAAGTTGAGGTGGCTTGAACCAAACTATGAGTTAGGGGTGGGGAGTAAGGATGATGACTAGGCTGCCCAAATAAGAGAAGTCCAGCCAATCACATGCATGCAATTGATCAAACAGCATTTATTAAGCAATGGAAATTACCTTGGAGCCACGCAGAGGCAAAAATAAAATAGTTGTTGCTTTCAAGGAGTTTAATGTTCTATCAGAGTAGACAAGACATACATATGTAGTAGTGATGGGGTAAGGGTGATTATCAACGTTCAGCCACTTCTATTTATTTACCTCTTATCCTACCTCTTGGTCTATGACCAGGAAGATTTCCCTTTAAAAATGATCAACTCTGGGAAGTAGTATCAAAGGATTAAAATAAAGGATTTTCTTTATTCTTTCTGTTAGCCCAGATAGATCCCTTATCCACAGGCAACACTCCATGGCTGGGGGTGGGGTGGGGGTGAGGGGTAAGAGGCAGGGGAGGGGAGGGAGAGTAAAACTTCAGTGAAAGATCCATTTGTCTCTTCTCTGGGAGTGATTCCCCTTCAGTTGCCTCTTCACAACTGTGTTTCCAATAACTATACCCAGGCTATCAAAGGCCTATGGCTAACACTGTTTACAAAAACATAATAAATGTCTAAAACAAAGAAAGGTAAACTGACTTTCCCTATCTCCGGATAGAAAGTTTTCATGCTCCCAAAAGAGAGCCCAAGGAGAAAAAAGAAATAGAAAATTACTGCCTTGGGGTCTATAATGGGAAGAGGGATATTCAGCAACACAGTGTCTGCCTTGGCCATTCCTTATGCCTAATCTACCCAAGCGGCTTTGTTTCCAGAGGCCTGTGCTCTGCCTATACTCTATCTTTTTCAGCTCACAAGGCTTCTTACATATTTCCTGTGGGGAAATGATGCATTGAAAGAAGTAATAGATTCTACCAAGGGTGAATAGATTCTGCCAGGGGTGAAGGAATGAATAGTACAGCTACACTGAGATGGAAAATGGACAGCCATGTGTGAGAAACAGATAAGAGTATTTTGGCTGGATAGTAGAGTCAAGGAGAGTAATGTATAAAGAGGGTGCAGGGTAGGGACTAGGTTCTAAAAGATTAGTAAAGCAAAACAAAGGAATTTATATTTTATTATAGAAGTAATGGGATTAATAGGTAGGTTAGTAATGTAGTCATTGTGCTTAGTTAAGGAAAATCACTTTAGCAGCAGTGTGGAAAATGGAGTAGAGAGTAAAGACCTGAGAGAGATAGATTAATGAGGAAGTCATTGAAATAGTACAGATGGCAGGTAATGAGAGCCTGAATTAAGTTATGGTTGTAGTGGAAAGAAGGTTTCAGGAGTGAGCAGCACCAGAACATTGTACACAGTAACAGCAACATTGTACAATGACTAACTTTGATAGACTTAGCTCTTCTCAGCAATGCAGAGATCCAAGACAACTCCAAAATACTCATGATGGAAAAACATTATCCACATCCATAAAAAGAACTGAATGCAGGTTGAAGCATACTATTTGCCCTCTCTTTCTCTCTTTTTTTGGTTTGTTTCTTCTTTCTTATGATTTCTTCTATTGGTTCTAATTCTTCTTTACAACATGACTGATGTGAAAATATGTATAATATGAATGTATATGTAGAGTCTATATCAGATTGCATGTCGTGTTAGGGAGGGAGAAGGGGAAGAAAATTTAGAACTCAAAATCTAATGGAAGTGAATGCTGAAAACTAAAAATAAATAAATAAAAGAAAGAAGGTTTCAGGTACAAGAGATGTAATGGTAGAAACTGCAAGATTTGCAACTACTTGGACATGTGGGGTGGAGAGTGAGGAGATGAGAATAACATTTGAGTTTGAAAACCTGGGAGGTGGAAATAATGGTGGTGCCTTCAACAGAAATAGGAAACTTTGAAAGAGAGCTGGTTTTGGGATATGTTGGTATTGAGATATCTCCAGGATATCTATTTTGAAATATGCAACAGACAGCTTATAATTAGTAGGACTAAAACTCAGGGGTTGGCTATATAGGTCTGAGAGATATCTGCATAGAGATGGCAATTGAACATGTGGAAACTGATGAAGTCATCAACAGAAATTTTATATATATATATATATATATATATATATATACAGTGCTTTGTGGAACACCCACAGTTATGTGATGTGATATGGATAATAAGCCAGCACAGGAAACTGAGGAATGGCCATAGAGGTAGGAGGAGAACCAAGAAAAGGGAAAAAGGAAGAGAATAAGTATTTATATAGCACCTGCTATGTACCAGGCACTATGCTAAGCACTTATAAATATCCCATTTGATCCTCACAACATACCTTTCAGGTAGATGCTACTATTGTCCCCATTTTACAGATGAGGAAACTGAGGCAATGGATCATACAGCTAGTAAATTTCTGAGGCCAAATTTGAACTCAGGTCTTCCTGATTCCAGGTCCAGCACTCTATCCACTGTGCCACTAGATGCCTCTGATAGTAGAATATAGGAAAGAGTAGAATCATTAGTATCTAAGAGAGTGATCAACAGTGTCAGATGCTGCAGGGAAGTCA
Source organism: Phascolarctos cinereus (assembly GCF_003287225.1). Taxonomy (NCBI): domain Eukaryota; kingdom Metazoa; phylum Chordata; class Mammalia; order Diprotodontia; family Phascolarctidae; genus Phascolarctos; species Phascolarctos cinereus. Next base: position 259,830,455 of record NW_027555958.1, read on the forward strand.
AGAAGGCTGGCTACTGAGAAAAGACTATCTGATTTGTCAATGAAGAAATCATTAGTAACTTTGGAGAGTATAATTTGAGTTGAATGATAAAGTCAGAGTGATATAGAGGGGAAGAAGGAGAAGCAATTATTATAGACAACTTTTTTTCCCCCCAGGAGTTTGGCTGAGAAAGAGAGATATATAATGCTAGTTTGACGGAATGTTTGGGTCTAGTGATGCTTTTTAGTGATGGATCAAACAGACTTGTTTGAAGGGAAGGAATCAGTAAATGAGGTGATGTTAAAGATTAGAAAGAGGGAATGGGGGTTACTGAGGGATTACTGAGGGGTTGATTTACTGGAATAGACAGGGGGGATGTGATCAAAGTTTATCAAAATTTCTCTTCCTCTAAATTAGATCCTTGGCCTTTTTTCTGTGTCCAAATTCCTCAAAATTACTTTCAAAATATCTTTCTCTCAAGAGAATACAGTTTAGATAATTTATTCTCCCTTTTCCCCCAGCTTACTATAACCTGTCAAAGCTTCTCTTCCCTGGGACAATGTTTAAGAACCTAGGATCATTTACACTATGATGAGACATTGGAAAAAGACTTTGTTAAGTCTTGGAAAGAGGAAACTACTGGTAAAAAAAATAATGCAGAAGTCCCAAGAGAAGGTGTGGAGAAACAGCAAGTGACAGGAAAAAGTTTACTAAAATAGAAGATGTAGAATCAGCTACATGAAGGCTTTCTGGAAAAAGTCTTGCGGAGCCACTTGGCTCCATGACTTTAGGTAATTGGCTAGAAAGAGTTTTAGGGTCTGAATACATAAAAGGAAAAAGGAAATAATAATAAAGAATTATGATCTTGGAGAAAAAGATTGTCTGAGGCAGTAGAAATATACAAAAAAAGACTTAGGATGACAAATGACAGGCAGTGTCACCCTATGGAAAAGATGAAGGTGAGGCTAGTGAAGGGAACTGAATGAAAATCTTAACTTAGTGTATTTAAGAAATTCAAGCAGTCACAGATTTTTTTTAAAACTTATTTTCATAAGGAAAAGAATAACTTTTTTGAGGCTCAGTTTCTCATCTGTAAAATGAGTTGGAGAAGGAAACGGTGAACTATTCCAGTATCTTTGCCAAGAAAACCTGAAATGTCATCATGAAGAGTTAGACATGACTGAAATGATTGAACAACAACAAAAAAATAGAAATGTCTTTTAATATATTGAGAAATTGAAGCTCTTACAATGGAGCTGAACTTACTCTTTTCTGTGGGGACACATTCTGTAACCCTTTGCTAAGGGACATGTATGATATAGCAACTTCTGATTGGTTCCTATGTCTTCTCAGAAATTATTATTACTCATGGTTTTTTTAGTTCAACTGTAGCAAAGTGCATTTTACTACAGAACATTAACTCTGTGTTAAACCTTATGTTCTAGCTCTGTTTCTTTTAAACGTATTGTAGAGTTATGATTTGTAATCAATTTTGCTATTGTTTTCCTGTTTATGGATGAGTTCATCCACATTAAGAACTATGGTCATTAATTTTCCTTTCATCCTTTTGTAACACTTTTTTTGTCTTTGTTCCCTGGCCCCTCTTTTATATTCTTTTAAAGCCTATTTTCCTTCATTTTAAAGGAAATTCACAGTGATATTTTTTGTGACTTTTTAACATACCCAAATTTGTCCCTAGTAACCCTCTCTTGTCCACCTTTATGTATTGTTTATGACAAATCTTATCAGAGAAATTTGATAAGAAGATTTTTCCTTTTTGACAATTTCCCTTTTTATCCTTGAATGTGATAATTTTATTTGAGCAGAAACTTCTCAGAGGTAATGAAGTATTATTGTCCTAGTAGTCCTTTAATGAAATATGAACACATTTTTCTGATGGAATTAAAGAGAATGGTCTTATTGGTTGAGCAAAAATTGGACACATCTTTGCAAGGCTTTATAGGATCAAATTATATATTGTATATGTAGAAGTGGTCAGGGAAACCTAGTGATCTGCTGGAGCGGGCCATCTTCCATGGAGCTGAGAATATGTGCTTTGATTCTGTGGGGAGGGGCATATGCTCTGACCCTTTGTTAAAGGATTGCAACCAGCAGTTTTCTGGATGACCCTTGCACATTCCTATGATTCAAAGCTATGCCAAAAGAGATTAGGGACTGAATCAAGTAGAGTTGCCATTTTGCAGCCTATAAAGAGTGAGGACAGATATTCCCAGTCTTTTCAAAACAATCTCTTTGGTGAGACTCAGCTAGCATCAGCTCACTATTTGATTTCCAGTATGGGAGAAGAAGGAAAAGCCTTCCCCAATCCCATTCTCCAGTAGCTATGGTGATTACATGCACATGTCAGCAAAAAATATGCATTTGATTAGCCTTACATGCTAGAGGAGCACATATGAAGAATTTTCACCCAATATAGTTTGATTTTTCACTTGAATGTAAAGAACAACTTCTAATTGATCCTAGATTACTGGTTTTAGGTGGAAGAGCCCCACATTCTCTTAGAGTTCATCTAAAGTCTCATTCTGACAGGAGAAACTCTTATTTTTTCATTCCCTTTTCTTCATTTTTTATTTTTACTTTGATTTTGAATTTATTAATTCTAATTATTTAATTTGGAAAAAAGTACAGGAAGATGTTAACTTATAAGAACTTTATGAAATGTTGTTTGCTTGTTGAATCATTTAACTCTGTGTTTGTAGATGAGTGTAATCTCCAAATATATTATCAGCTGTGGGTTTGGGGTCTCACATAAAACTGTTAATACCATGTAAGAATGGTAATGAATGGACTGCTGTATGATATTTAGGATGCCATTAAAATTGTACATTGTGGACTTTGTTGAAACTCTTTAGAGCAAGAGATTGAAGAAAAGGGTGAAATTTGAGTCTCTCCAGGTGCCTGAAAAACTATGCAGAATTGGAGAGATGGAAAAATATGCCAGGAACATTCTAGTTGATTCCTGGCATAATAGCCTTCTAGTAAGACTTGGGCTGGCTGCAAAGACCCTGGAAGTTGCATTTCTTTCTATCATGGGAAGAAAGGAAACTAATATGGGATCAGGACTAGAAGGCAGGGTTTTTCCCAACAGGGAGTTTTGGGAGGCTATTTTGAGAGGGAAGAGAGAGAGAGGACAGGAAGGAAGGACAAAAGGGATATTGTGGGATCTTCCTCCAACAAGACATGATACAAACACAAATTGAGAAGCAACTAAACCACAACAACTGGTGGCAGTGACACTAAAGCCTCCAAATGAGGTGAACTCTAAAGGGACAAATGGGAAGGAGGTCTAAGACTGTTTTCTGTTACCAGTGCTAATGATGGAGGATGAGCCCAAGCCAAGACCTTTGCCCCTCACCCAAAAAAGAATTTGGGTCCCATTTGTCTATGGGCCCCAGAAAACCCTTAAACTTTCCTTGAACTCACTTACTTGGTCAAAGAGGTCTCAAGTGGTTGCCTGAGGCTATAATCCACTCAACTGGCCCTTCCTTATCTGTCTAGGCCCAATTTCCCAATTCTTTGTTATTACTATTATTATTATTATTATTAAGCCTAGCCTCTGCTTTCTGTGACCCCATTCAACCTCTCAGACACTCCCATTGGGATTCTACCAGGACCCATCCCCAGTCACCCCAGCTTCAAGATTTTCCCTAAACTCCTTCTCCAGTACTGGCCACTCCCATCAAGATGCCCCTTCTCCCAGCCCTCCCCAGTTACCCCCAAACTACTTGAACACTCCCAGATCCTTCCCATAGTCTTTCTGTATACAAGATCCATCCTGGCCACCATTTAGGGGTTGAGACTTCCTTATGAGTGTTACAAATATTCAGATTCCTTAAGAGTCTGGCCTGTATAGTTCATCTTTAATAAACCTTGTCTTTGGCTGAAAGAAGGCTTTGGTCTAATTCTTTTGGGCAGGACCCATGTGTTGTAATTTTGGGGTCCTGGCACCCCTAACATCTAAACATCAACACTAACACTAAGCTAGCTGGAGCAATAAGAGAAAAATAGAATGGGTGGTCCTCCCTGCCTACCCCTACAAACCTGTGAGCACTCCTTCATAATCATGTCCTTTTACTCTGTTAAAGACTACATCTGACTGGCTAACAGCCAGAAAAGGAAAATGATAAGTGCTGGAGGAGATATTGAAAAATAGGGCCACTAGAGCACTGTTGGTGGAGTTGTGAATAGTCTCTTCCCATTCAGAACAATTTGAAACTAGGCCAAAGGAAAATAAAACTTTGCATACCCTTTGACCCAGAAATACCATTACTAGACCTATATTCCAAAGAGATCAAAGAAAAAGGAAAATGACCTATGTGTACAAAAATATATATATAGGAGTTCTTTTTGTTGTAGCAAAGAATTGGAAATTGAGGGGATACCCATCAAGTGGGGAATGATTGAACAAGTTGTGGCATGATTGTGACAGAATACTATCATGCTGTAAGAAATGACAAGAAGGATGGTTTCAGAAAAAGCTGAGAAGACTTATGCAAAGTAAGGAGAACATTGTATACAGTAACAGCAATATTATAACAATAACCAACTGTGAAAGACTTAGCTACTCTGATCACGACAATTATTCAAGACAATTGCAAAGGACCTATGATGAAAAATGCAATCCCCCTCCAGAGAGAGAATTCTTGGGTTTTTTTTGTGTGTGTTTTTTTGTGTTTTTCTTTTTCTTTTTTTGCAACCTGGCTAACATGGGAAGTATGTTTTGCATGAGTTTACATGTATAATCACTCATATCACTCACCTTCTCAAGGAATAGGGGAAGGGGTATGAGGGAGAGACAATTTGGAACTCAAAATTTTTCTAAAAAGGAATGTTAAAATTGTTTTATGTGTAATGGAGAAATATCTAATAAAAATAAATATATTTTAAGAAAGACTACATCTGACTTAATCTAATCTTATTTCTCATAAGTACCTGTGGTTGACCCTATCCTAACATTTTCTTGTGTCCCATTGTTCAGGATGTTAGGGTTTTCACTCTTTAGTTGTTGTTGTTCAGTCATGTTGGACTCTTTGTGACCCCATTTGGGGTTTTCTTGGCAAAGATACTGCTATTTCCTTCTCCAACTCATTTTACAGATTAGGAACTGAGGCAAACAGGGTGAAGTGACTTGCCCAGGGTCACACAGCTAGTAAGTATCTGAGGTCAGATTTGAACTCACAAAGATGAGTCTTCCTGACTCCAGGCTCAGCAGTCTATCTACTATACCACCTAGCTGCCCAAGGAGAATAAATACAAAGTGATTAAATTCAAGGTAAGTGGAGAGGGAGGGCACTAGTAGTTGGAGGGATCAGGAAAAGTTTCAAGTAGAAGATCATGCTTGAGATACATTTTGAAGGAGGAGTGCTGTAGAGACGGAATGTATTCCAGTCATTGAGGATGACTAGTGCAAAGACAGAGATATGACATGGAGTGTGATGTGTGAGAAGCAGAGAGAAGGTTCATTTGGCTGCATTGCAATGACCTCTAAGATCTCTTCCAGCTAAAAATCCTATTAATGTGGCACCAAATCAAATAACATGTAATTTAATAGCAGGATAAATGTGAAGTTATATTATGTTCAAATAATCGACTGCATGAGGGCAAAATGAAGGAGATGTGGTTAGGAAACAGTTTGTCTGAACAAAACTCGAGATTTTAGTAGACTGCAATTTCAAAATGAATCAGCAATGTGCCATAGCATCCAAATAATTTAAAGTGTTATTGTTCTTTGTGCAATCAAAAAAGAAAGCCACAGCTTAATATATTTTAAGGCAACTCAGTTTTCACTGGTTGTCTTCCCCTTTCTCTCAATGCATCCTCCCACCTTATTTGTCACCCCTTTCCCTAGTTTTGGCATTTTGTTTATCTTAATAGTTCATTTTTTATTTCTTCTTTTTATCTAGTTACTTAATTCTTCCTTTCTCTCTCTCTTTTTTTTAAATCCCAGTTAAATAGTTAAATAAAATCACTCTTTCTTTCATCTTTTTTCAACTTGTTTTGCTTGTTAGTTTTTAAAATTTTATTTTCTGGGTCTTCCTTCTATAAGGGATTTCTTTCCTTCATTCTCTTCATTATCTATCCTCTCTTTCCATCTATTCTAGACTTTTATCATTTAATTCATGTGTGGCTGTAGTGGGGCAGAGGAGCAGATCATATGAAATGAGTAAATGGAAGAACTGAGAAGTTAGGTTGTTTGAGATAGTATCAATGTGTTTGTTGAAGTATACAAATGTAAAAGTTGAGGAGGAGAAAAAGGACTGTGAGCCAGGCACTAAACTCATTCAGGAAAGAAGGAGAGTCTCTTGGAGGTTTGTAGACAACAGCTTCTAGAATTTTGATTGAGTGGTGAATGTAGATTAAGTGAACCACTGTGATGATTAAAAAGGTTTGAGAGACACAATTTCTGGGTAATTTAATAATTTTATTAATGAGGCCAGCTTATTAATCAAATTTTTAATTATTTAGCATTAATTTATAATTAAATTATTATTAAAAAGGATGGTCACTTGGCTGTCTCAGGCCAAAGATCCCTAATGGTAGTAGGGTCACAGTTTATATGCCCTTTAAGGAGGTGTTCCCTAAGGCTGCCTATTCTTTAACTCTAATTGGTTAGTCAAATGAGAGGGGGGCTATCTTGGGGTATGTGACTTAAGTCACTCAAATCTTGGTCAAAGATACCTCAATTTCCATATCGCCTGTCTTGATAATAAGGAGAATCAACATTTTCCCAGACCTATCTGAGCAAACACAATGAGCAGGAATATATCCATTACCCCAAACTTAGAATTTCTTTTACTGCCTGATTAGATCTTGACCTGGGTAAATCTTTAAGAGAGATTTCCCACACTGATTGGTTTCTGGATGAGGAAGTAGAAAAGGGGAAAAACTTTGGTCCTGATACAATAATTAGCTATTAAATATAGGAGAGAAATATTCATTTCTCATACCACAAAGGAGAGGTTTTTGAGTGATGATGGGAGAAACCTGAAAGTAGCAACGGGGATTCAACTCCCCCACCTCAACTAGTGGTCCAGGAGGTGGAAGGAGGAGAATGAGTGAAAGTGCAACCTGCTCTCTGTGACAGCCTGAAATGGAAGGAGTAGGAAAGGAAAAGTTTTAAGAAGAAAGCAAGTTTGTTACCTATGGATCAGGCATTTCAGGGAGCACAGAGGAAAGGGTGAGTAACTTTAGAGTGGAACATTGGGGATTTTGAATTGAGAGGAATGGGAATAAAGGATTGGGTGGATAGGTGATAGGGTTTGAATGAAATCCCTATGAGGGGTTCAGGAAATAAACAAGAAGAATGAACAAACAAAAAAGATTCCTACCATAAAAAGCTATTATAATCAGAGGGATGCTAATGACACAAAACCAGAAGAGAATTATTCCAAAACATATACCAGCATCTCAAAGGAAAAAAAAAACCAGCTTAGGCACACATTCAACTAAAATTCCTACAAAAAAATGAGGCAAGAGTTTTGAAAAGTACTTTAATTTTTTTTTTTTGTAAATGAAATGAGTGCCTTGAGGAAAAATTGGAAAAGAGAGATATGGAAGAAAAAATTGAAGATTTTTAAAAAAAACAAACAAACAAAACAACAAAAACCTTGCTCAAGTTGTATCTGCCTTGAAAATGAGAACAGACCAAATTTGGTTCCATGAAACAATGGCTCCATGAAACAATAAAAAAAATTAAAACAAAGTCAAAGCTGAAAAAAGAGAAGAAAATGTAAGATATCCCATAGAAAAAAGACTGAGTTGGAAAGCAGATTGAGGAGAGATAATTTAAAAATTATTGTACTACTTGAGATCCATGACCTAAAAATGATCCTAGAAATGATATTTTAAAAAAAACTAAGAAGAAAACTTCCCATAATTCTTAGATCCAAAAATCAAAGTAGAAATGGAAAGAATCCAGTAGTCACCTGAAAAAAAATTCTAAAATTAAAATTCCTGGGAATATAATAGAAAAAAAATCCAGAGTAAAAAGGGAAAAAATTCTTCAAGAAGCCAGAAAGAAAGAATTCAAATACCAAAGAGTCACAGAGAGGATCACACAAAATTTAGCACTTGCCATTGTAAAGGAGTAGAATCTCAGAAAACTTGGAATATAACATTTGAAAGAGTTGTAAATATAGGCTTACAACGAAGAATATCTTACCAAAACTTTATAATCTTACAGTGAAAAATGGACCTTTAATGAGGACTTCCAAACGTTCCAGATGAAAAGACCAGAGCTGCCCAGAAACGTTGAAGTACAGACACAACAGTCAAGAGAAATATAAAAAAGATAAACATGAGCAACAATAAAAAGTGACTAAACAAAGACAAATGGTTTACATTCTAATATGGAGAGATGATCTCCTCTGAACCTTTTCGTCATTAGGGGTCATAGAGGGAGTTTATTAGATACAAAAATTAGGACTGATTCTTTTATGTCTTGATGATCTTAAAGAGGAATGGAAAGGGAGGGGAAGAGGAACCCTGGGGAGTAGGTGGTAGTGGAGATGAAGAATAAGGAGAAATTATAATTGGGGTACATGAGTAGAAGTCTATACAAAAAAGAGTGAGAGGAGCAGGTAGAATTAAATACATAAATATATTTCACTCAACAGGGAAATAGGAGTGGATGGGAAAGTGGGAGGGAGATGAGGCAGATTTTTGTTGATTGAAAAAAATTGAATTAAAAATCAGCTAGAGACTAAAAAAATTAATGCTAAATAATGGATAGGTCAAAGAACAAATCATAGAAATGTAAGATAATTTCATTAAAGATGATGTCAATAATGAGACAACATACATGCAACCATTCTGAAAAGCAATTTGGAATTTGACCCTGAAAGTTACAGTGTACATCTTTTTTCTTTTTTTTTGCTAGGCAATGGGGTTAAGTGACTTGCTCAGGGTCACACAGCTAGTGAGTGTTGTAGGAGCTTTGACTTTGTTGTCTTCTTCTGGTTGTGTATTTTGATCTTCTTTTTCACCAAAGTAAGATAATATATTCTGACTCTTTTTGTGCTGCTTGCTCATGATCCTGGCCAATTACTTGAGTTTTAAACTCTTTGTTGAGGTACAAATCTGCTTCCAATGTGGAGAATGTACTGTCCCAAGCTTCGGGGGGGGGGTTGTACAGCTGTTTTCAGAGATACTTGTAGGGACCTGTAAATTTTCAGTTCTTCCAAGGTGGTATGATAAGGGGCGCGAGGTGTTTACTCCTTTCCTGGCCTGTGACTACAAGTACTCCTTTCTGTCCTGTAACCATGCGGAGGGGTTCCTCTCTACAGCCACTACAAGCTCCACCATGCCAGCACTCCTCCTCACCCCAGCACTGCCTCCCAGAACTGTGGCCCAGATCCAAACATGGGCAAAGCAAGAGATTCCTGCCTCAGCACTGGCAAAGAGATCCCTGTGGTCCCTCTCTGATCAGCCACTGGATTCCCCCTCAGTCTGTGGCCTAGAAGCTCGGGAAGCAGATGCCCCCCTCCCCCGGCCATGCTCTTGGGGAATGGAGCTGAGACCCTGCCTTCCTTTCTCAGCACTGACAGAAACAGACTTTTCCCACTGACCTTCTAAGTTGTCTTTGGCATTTGTGGATTGAGGAGTCTGGAAACCTCCACAGCTGCCCAAGATTAAGTCCTCTGAGGCCTGCTCCAGGTTCACTGCAGCCTGCACGCCCATGCTGCGCAGTGCTGAGCTCCCAGACTTGCGCGATAAACCTTTCTGATCAATCATCCAGATTGTCTTGGGCTGGAAATTTGTTTCACTCTGTCTTTTTGTGGGTTCTGCTGCTTCAGAATTTGTTTAGAGCCATTTTTTATGAGTATTTGTAGGGGTTTGGGGGAGAGCTCAAGCAAGTCACTGCTTTCACTCCGCCATCTTGGCTTCCCCCCCCCCAGCTACTAAGTGTTATGTGTCTGAGGCGGGATTTGAACTCAGGTCCTCTTGACTCCAATGCCAGTGCTCTATCCACAGCACCACCTAGCTGCCCCTAGTGTATACCTTTTGACTCAGTTATACTACTGCTAGGTCTAGACCTAAAGAAATCAAAGAAATAGGAAAAGGTCCCACATGTATAAAAATATTTATGATAGCTCTTTATGTGGTAGCAAAAAATCAAAGCTAAAGGGTTGCCTACTAACTAATGAATGACTAAATAAATTTTGGTTTAGGAATGTAATGAAATACAATTTTGCTGTAAGAAATGAAGGAAAAAATTATTTCAAAGGAACATAGATTTATATGACCTGAGTAAACAGAACCAGAACAATCGATATTATAACATCAATATTATAAAAAAATCAGCCAAGAGAACAACTTTATATAATAGAAATGACATTGTAAACAGTTTGAAAATTGTAACAACAATGATCAATATAATGACTATCCATGGAGTGACAAGGAAATAATTTGGAACTAAAAATGACAATAATTTTTAAAAAAAAGCAACATGCAAAAGAAACAAAGAAACAAACAATGACTAGCAATGATTCTAGAGGACTGGTAACAAAACATACTATCTACTTTCTGACAGAAGTGATATATTTAGAGGGACTATGGGAAGAGACATATATTTGTTTGTTACATACATATGTATATGTACATGTATGTGTGTGTGTATTTGTATATAGCAAATGAGCAAATTTGTTTTGTTTGATCATGCATATTTGTTACAAGGAATTTTGTTTTTCTTTTCTCTTTTTTTCCCCAATAAGGTAAGAGAGAGAGAAAATAGATACCTATTAATAAAAAAACATTTAATTAATTTGTTTATTTTTAGTTTTCAATATTCACTTCCAAAAGATTTTGAGATCCAAATTTTCTCTCCATCTCACCCCTCCCCCTCCACTCCCCCAAGATGGCATGAATATACCTTCCCTTAACCTGCCCTCCCTTCTATCTTCCCCCCCCCACCTTCTCTTATCCCCTTCCCCTTTTATTTTCCTGTAGGGCAGCATAGATTTCTATACCCCATTGCCTGTATGTCTTATTTCCCAGTTGCACATGAAAACAATTTTTAACATTTGTTTTTAAAACTTTGGGTTCCAATTTTTCTTCCTTTCTCCCTTCCAACCTACCTTCATTGAGAAGGTAAGCAAGTAGATACAGGTTATACATGTGTAGTCATGCAAAACGCTTCCACAGTAATCATGTTGTGAAAAACTAACTACATTTCTCTTCATCCTATCCCGTCTATTCTATTCTCTCTTTTGACCCTGTTCCTCCTCAGAAGTGTTTGCTTCTGGTTACCCCCTCCCTCGATCTACCCTCCTTTCTATCATCCCTTTGATCTCTTATCTCTTTCTCCCTTATTTTCCTGTAGGGTAAGATAGATTTCCATACCCAATTGAGTGTGCATGTTATTCCCTCCTTTAGCCAAATCTAATGAGAATAAGATTCACTCATTCCCTATCACCTTCCCCTGTTTCCCCTCTACTGTAAAAGTTTTTTCTTGTCTGTTTTATGTGAGATAATTTACCCCATTCTATTTCTCCCTTTCTCCTTCTCCCAATATAATCCTCTCTCACACCTTAATTTTATTCTCCAGATATTATCTTTTCATCTTCAACTCACCCTGTGCCATCTCTCTCTCTCTCTCTCTCTCTCTCTCTCTCTCTCTCTCTCTCTCTCTCTTCATCCATATACTTTTTTCCCCCTCCAACTACCTTAATACTGACAAAGGTCTCATGAGTTACAAATATTATCTTTCCATGTAGGAATGTAAACAATTTAACTTTAATAAGTCCCTTATGATTTCTCTTTCCTGTTTATCTTTTCATGCTTCTCTTGAGTCTTGTATTTGAAAGTCAAATTTTCTATTCAGCTCTGGTCTTTTTATCAAGAATGCTTCAAAGTCCTCTATTTTACTGAATATCCGTTTTTCCCCCTGAAGGATTATACTCAGTTTTTCTGAGGAGGTGATCTTTGGTTTTAATCCTAGCTCCTTTGACCTCTGGAATATTGTAATCTAGGGCCTCAGATCCCTTAATGTAGCAGTTGCTAAATCTTGGGTTATCCTGATAGTGTTTCCACAATGCTCAAATTGTTTCTTTCTGGCTACTTGCAATATTTTCTCCTTGACCTGGGAACTCTGGAATTTGGCTGTAATATTCCTAGGAGTTTTCCTTTGGGTATCTCTTTTAGGAGGTGATCAACGGATTTTTTCCATTTCTATTTTACTCTCTGGTTTTAGAATATCAGGGCAGTTTTCCTTGATAATTTCTTGAAAGATGGCGTCTAGGCTCTTTTTTTGATGATGGCTTTCAGGTAGTCCAATAGTTTTTAAATTATCTCTCCTTGAACTATTTTCCAGGTCAGTTATTTTTCCAATGAAATATTTCATACTGTCTTCTGTTTTTTTATTCTTTTGATTTTGTTTTATAATGTCTTGATTTCTCATAAAGTCATTAGCTTCCATTTGCTCCATTCTAATTTTTAAGGAAGCATTTTCTTCAGTGAGCTTTTGGACTTCCTTTTCCATGTGGCCAATTCTGCTTTTAAGGCATTCTTCTCCTCTTTGGCTTTTTGGACCTCTTTTGCCATTTGGATTAGTCTGTTTTTTAAGGTGTTATTTTCTTCAGTATTTTTTTGGGTTTCCTTTAGCAAGCTGTTGATTTGTTTTTCATAATTTTCTTGTGTCACTCTCATTTCTCTTCCCAGTTTTTCCTCTACTTTTCTTACTTGCTTCTCAAAATCCTATTTAAGCTCTACCATGGCCTGGGACTGATTCATATTTTTCTTGGAGGCTTTGAATGTAGGACCTTTGACTTTGTTGTCTTCTTCTGGTTGTATGTTTTGATTTTCTTTGTCGCCAAAGTAAAATTCAATGGTCTGACTTTTTTTCACTGTTTGCTCATGATCCCAGCCAACTACTTGAGTTTTAAACTCTTTGTTAAGGTCGGGGTCTGCTTCCAATGTGGAGAATGTACTGTCCCAAGCTTTGGGGGTTTAGGGCAGCTATTTTCAGAGATACTTGTAGGGACCTGTAAGTTTTCAGTTCTTCCAAGGTGGTATGACAAGGGGTGAGGTGTTGACTCCTTTCCTGGTCTAGGTTCTGGTCTATGAATGACCACAAGCACTCTTTTCTGCTTATAACTGTGAGGAGCATTCACTCTTCACTGCCACCACAAACTGCACTATGCCAGCACTCCTCTTTGCCCCAGGACCACCACCCAGGACTGGGGACCAGATCCAAGCATGGGCAAAAGAAGACAATCCTGCCTCAGTGCCAGTGAAGAGGTTCCTGCCATCCCCCTCTGATCAGCCACTTAATCCCCTCACCATCTGTGGGCTCTGGTAGCAGCTGCCTCTGCCACCACCCAGAGGCTGGGAATGGACTGTGCTTCACTCTCCCTGCGGTCTGACAGACCTTTCCTACTGACCTTCTAAGTTGTCTTTGATGTTTGTGGGTTGAGAAGTCTGGAAACCACTACAGTTCCCCTTGATTCAATCCCATGAAAACTATTCCAGCATTGCTTAGGCCCAGTGCAGCCCACGCTGAACTGCACTCCTCTCCCAGCCCGGCACAATAGACCTTTCCAATTAACCATCCAGATTGTCTTGGGCTAGAAATTTATTTCACTCTGTCTTTTTGTGGGTTCTGAATTCGTTCAGAGCCATTTTTTCCACAGGTATTTGCAGGGGTTTGGGGGAGAGCTGAAGCAAGTCACTGCTTTTCTTCTGCCATCTTGGCTCCGTCCCTAAAAAAAACCCCAAACCACACGTTTTAAAATAGAGTGAGTGGTTGGGAGTACCACAGATGTGGAATGTTGCATTCATTTTCAGATGAGATCACTGTAGTGTTAATTTGGTTTTATTGTTTCACAAAATTGTTTATAAGAAATGCTTGTAACACATGTGCATGTCCAGATTGCCTAACATGAAAGTGACTGGAGGATCCTTTGGAGCATGTCACAATTACCTAACATGGAAGGCTCTGTGTCCCCTATCATATGGATGGGAGGTAGCTTCATTTAGATTGACTGTCTGCATCTTTAAAACTGATAAGATTAAGCTAGTCACCCTTCTTTTCTGCCTCTTTCTCCTGCTCTCTTTTGGGTCATTCTTATTTGCTGCATCCAGAAGGTGAAGATCACAGTTAACCAACAGAATGGGCAGTATGAATTCAACCAGTGAGTTAAGATGCACTTCTTTTACTTGGCTCTGAGGAATGGGTCTGGGGGTGTTTGTGTTATGTATTGCTTTTCAGTTTCATTTGCCAGAGGTAAGTTCTGTGGAACCCTGGAGTTTGAGCTTTTATAACTTGCAGCCAGGATGGAGGTGGGAAGGTACAGCCAGCTAATATAATATGGAAGCTTTGAGATGCCAGGGTACCTGAAGGAACTAAACAGTCTGAAGACATTGAAGAGCATAAAGATACTCAAGAACTTGAAGAGATTGAACTTCTCCTCTCTCTAGCCCTTGACATCTCTATGTTGCCCCTCACACAGTTGCAAGACATTGATCTCAAGAAATGAGTACGGCATCCCATGCCAGAGGGCATTGGGACTCAGGTTACATGTAAAAACAAAACACAAATATGTCAATAAAACTTTTTAAAAGTTTTATATAAAGGGATTCATGCGAGCTTCTGACTCATCAGATGTAGATTAATTTACCTTTGTCTTACATAGTCTTTGTCTTACATAGCATAGTCAGATATGTTTAGACTTATTAAGGTGATCTGAAAGCCATCTTCCTTTCTGTTATTAATACCTTCACTATTGGTTTATCTGTCTATGCTCAAGGTTTTTAATTGAATTTATTTTGTATGAGATCTTTAGTAATTTCAGTCCTTTCTCATATTTTTCTATCACTTACTTTCTGACTCCTTCCCATTTTGTTATTGGTTTTCTCAGGGGCCTGATCTCAAAGCTGTCTCACCTTCCTCCCACAATAGCCAATTCATAGTTTGCTAGCCTTAGTTTCTGCCCCAGGTGACTGCTAGGGGATGGAACTGGCCTCAGGCAATCTCTTTTTCTTCAGGCTTGCTAGAGCCTTGAACACATGCTGTCATGTGTACTACAGTTCTCTGTCTGAGCACTTTTTCAGTACAACACACTGCCATCCCAGGGAAAGCAGTGGGGGGGAGGGGGTGAAGGTAGAATTGAATTCTATTGCAAACTCATAGGTTAGCTTGGGTGGCCTTGCCAGAGAATACTGACTTATTAGGAGGGGTTGTTGAGTGGGCACATTAGGAATTAGAGATTATCTTTCTCTGATGTTAGTTCATTAGATAATGGTACAGTAGAGTTCTTAGTGCCTTAAATCATGGAGACAGCTGAAATTGCTTTATCTCTTGCATGTAATTTCTATTTTGGAGAGTTTGTGAGGACTGTTGTGAGAAGATTGTGAGAAAGTTTAGTTCCTCATTTATTTTTGTTATATGAACGAGAAGACTTAATTTTATATTTTCTAGTACCAAAATGGTTTTGATAATCAGTGTTTTATAATATAGAGGTCTGAAAGTGCTATTTCTTCATCTGGAATCCAGAATATCAAGAGAATTAATGAAAAGAAATGCAAGGGAAGGTGGCCTAGCCATACCAGATCTTAAATTGTATTATAAAGCAGCAATCATCAAAATTACTTGGTACTGGTAGAGTGGTGAATCAGTGGACTAGATTAAGTACACAAGACACTATAGTCAATGACTATTGTAATCTACTGTTTGATAAACTCAAAGACTCCAGCTTCTGGAATAAGAAGTCACAATTAAACGAAAACTGCTGAGAAAATTGGAAAACAGTATGGCAGAAACTAGGCATAGACGAATGTCTTACACCATATACCAAGATAAGGTGAAAATGGTCACATGATTTAGACATAATGGGTGAGATTATAAGCAAACTAGAAGAGCAAGGAATAGTTTATCTGTCAAATTTATGGAGAATGGAAGAATTTATGACCAGACCAGAGATAGAGAACATTATGAAATATAAAATGGATAATTTAGATTGCATTAAATTGAAAAGTTTTTGTACAAACAAAACCAATACAACTAAGATTAGAGGGGAAGTAGGAAGCTGGGAAACAATTTTTAGAACCAGTGTCTCTGATAAAGGTCTGATTTTAAAAATATATAGAGAACTGAGTCTCATTTATAAGAATACAAGTCATTCCCCAATTGATAAATGATCAAAGGATATGAACAGGCAGTTTTCAGGAGAAAAATTAAAGCTATCTATAGTCATATGAAAAAATGCTCTAAATCACTATTGATTAGAGAAATGCAAATCAAAACAACTCTGAGGTACCACATCACACCCATCAGATTAGCCAACATGACAAAATAATAAATGTTGGAGAAGATGTGGGGAAATTGGAGCACTGACGCTGATGGAGCACTGATGTTGGTGGAGTTGTGCACTGATCCAACCATTCTACAGAGCAATTTGGAACTATGTCCAAAGGCCTATAAAAAATGTACATACCCTTTGATCCAGCAATACCACTTCTAGGGCTGTATCCCAAAGAGATCATGAAAATAGGAAAAGGACCCACATGAACAAAAATATTTATAGCAGTTCTTTTTGTGGTAGCAAAGAATTGGAAATTGAGGGGATGCCCATTAGTTGGGGAATTCCTGAACAAGTTGTGGTATTTGAATGTGATGGAATACTATTGTTCCATAAGAAATAATGAGGAGGTGGACTTCA
This sequence comes from Phascolarctos cinereus, assembly GCF_003287225.1. Lineage (NCBI taxonomy): Eukaryota > Metazoa > Chordata > Mammalia > Diprotodontia > Phascolarctidae > Phascolarctos > Phascolarctos cinereus. The sequence goes on from NW_027555958.1 coordinate 259,847,110, forward strand.
GAAAAACCTGGAAAGACTTAAATGAACTGATGCTGAGTGAAGTGAGCAGAACCAGGAGGACATTGTACATAGTAACAGCAACATTGTGCAATGACTAACTTTGATAAACTTAGCTCTTCTCCACAAGGCAAGGACCTAAGACAATTCCAAAAGAGTCATGCTGGAAAATGCTATCCGTATCCAGAAAAAATACTATGGAGTCCGAATGCAGATCACATTTACCCTCTCTCTCTCTTTTTGTTTATTCTTTCTTGTGGTTTCTCCCACTGGTTCTAATTTTTCTTTACAACATGACTGATGTGAAAATACATTTAATATGAATGAATATATCAGATTGTATGCCATCTTGGGGAGCAGGGAGGAGAGGGAGGGGGGAAAATTTAGGATGGAAAGTTTTATGGAAGTGAATTTTGAAAACTAAATATAAATAAATAAATAAATTAAAGAAAATAAAATTTCTTAAAAAGCTAATTGCCAATGTATTTAGCATATTCCACCTGACTCCCAAATAGGAATGAATATTTTTACAAGGGCAACTTCTGGTACATAATTGACTGAACCATTATGAGGTGTTTGTTATTTACTTTAAGAAAATGTATTCCTGAGAGGATTCTGGGAAGATGGTGAAGTAGGTCAGAAAATTTCAAGGTCTTAGGGTTTTCTCCCACAAAAGAGATAAAATAGTGCCTCTGGGCAAACTTAGATCCCTGAAAACAAATAAGAGTAGGGGCAGAAGAGGGGTCCTCTTGGGACAATTGAAGAAAATCTGAAGAAAAATCCCAGGATGAGATTTCCCCCTGGTGAAGAACAAACACCTCCAGGCTAGGGTCCACTTAAACAAGTGTCAAGCTGCTTAAATAACAAGCAGCAAGGCCTGAGGTTAACTGGGTTGGGAGTCTGCCTCAGCCCCAGCCACAGGAACTTTTACCCCAGGTACAGTGAGGAGAGTTGTGCATCTGACCTAGGGAAGATCGAGGGAACCTCTGCTGACAGACAGCTATGCTTCGGAGACACGGGGGTGGGGGAGTGTGAGTGGGGGTAGGGAGGGCAAGAAGGAATCCTAACAAGTCCCCAGAAGTGCAGAAGCAGTGGGGCAGGATGCCGTTGGCTTTGGGCACTTACAGGAGGCTGGAGATCTTAGTTTGCATTCAAAGTCAGAAGAGAGAATTGAAGAGGATTAGAGGCCAGAGGCACCATCTCCCCTACCCCAGAATTAGAGATGATTAAAAATGAAACTTTACCCTCCGCCCCAAAATGCACAGGCAAAGGAGAAAGAATCCAACCATAGAGAGCTGCTATGGGAATAGAGAAGATCAGGGTACATCTTCAGAGGAGGATAATGAAGCAAAGAAACCCTCTTCTACCCCAAAGAGTCAAATGGTCACCTGCCCAAAAAGAATTCATTGAAGAACTTAAAAAAGAGTTTAAAAATCAAATGAGAGACACACCATATACCAAAATAAAGTCTAAATGGGTTCATGATTTAGGTATAAAGGCTGATACTATAAGCAAATTGGGAAAGCAAGGAATAGTTTACCTCACAGATCTATGGAAAGCAGAAGAATTCATGACCAAACAAGAGATAGAGAACATTACAAAAAGCAAAATGGATAATTTTGATTACATTAAATTGAAAAGTTTTTGCACAAACAAAGCCAATGCAAACAAGATTAGGAGGGAAGCAGAAAACTGGGGAAGAATTTTTACAACCAGTCTCTCTGATAAGGGCCTCATTTCTAAAATATATACAGAATTAAGTCAAATTTATAAGAATACAAGCCATTCCCCAATTGATAAATGGTCAAAGGATATGAAGAGACAGTTCTCAGATGAAGAAATTAAAGCCTTCTATAGTCATATGAAAAAATGCTCTAAATCATTATTAATTAGAGAAATGCAAATCAGAACAACTTTGAGGTACCGCATCACACCTATCAGATTGGCCAACATGAACAAACAGGAAAATGATAAATGTTGGAGAAGATGTGGGAAAATTGGAACACTAATGTATTGTTAGTGGAGTTGTGAAATGATTCAACCATTTTGGAGAACAATTTGGAACTATGCCCAAAGGGCTACAAAAATGTGCATACCCTTTGATCCAGCAATAGTACTTCTAGGGCTACATCCCAAAGAGATCAAACAAATGGGAAACGGACCCATATGTACAAAAATATTCATAGCAGCTCTTTTTGTGGTGACAAAGAATTGGAAATTGAGAGGATGCCCATCCATTGGGGAATGGCTGAACAAGTTGAGGTATATGAATGTAACAGAATACTATTGTGCTATAAGAAATGATGAACAGGCTGACTTCAGAAAAACCTGGAAAGACTTGTATGGTCTGATGCTGAGTGAAATGAGCAGAACCAAGAGAACTTTGTACACAATAACAGCCACCTTGTGCTATGACTAATATTGATAAACTTAACCCTTCCCAGCAGTACAAGGACCTAAGACATGTCCTGAGGCCTCGTGATGGAAAATGCTATCCACATCCCAAGAAAGAACTATGGAAGTTGAATTGCTATTTTTTTTCTCTTCTGTTGAGTTTTGTTTCATCTTTCTGATGGTTCCTCCTATTGGTTTTAATTTTTACTTACAACACTACTAATGTGAAAATGTTTAATAGGAAGGTAAATGTATAGCCTATATCAGATTATGTGCCGTCTTGGGGAAGGTGGGGGTGAGGAAGGGGGAGAAATATTTTAAACTCAAAAACATGTGGAAGTGATTATTGATAAATCAAAATAAATTAATAAAATTAAAAAAAAATAAATGATGGAATCCAAAAAAATCAAATGAGAGAGACTGAGGAAAAACTAAAAAGAATAATAAGAATAATACAAGAAAAACAAGAAGATTATGAAAAGAAAGTCAACCAGTTAGAAAAGGACATCCAGAATTTTAAGGAATAAAATGATTCCTTGAAAATCAGAACTGGGTGAGGAAAATCCAGGGGAGTTAGAAGAGATGAAGAAATAAAAAATACATATTGGATTCCCTGAAAGTTCTGATCAGAAAAAGAATCTTGATATAATAATCAAGAAATAATTAAAGAAAATTGTCCTGAAGCATTGCAGCAAGTGGGGAATGTAGAAATAGAAATAATCTACTGATCACCACCTGAAAGAGAAAAATGTCAATGTCACAACTCTCTCCTAGGCTTCACTCTCCCTCTAATACTTAAGAGCCCTCATTTGAATCTTGGGGGTCCTCTTGGTACTCTCTGCTTTCCTAACAGATTTGAGGAAGCTACATTTTCCTAGTGTTAGGAAAATTATTTCTTACAGCTTCTTCACCTGTAAAATGAAATAATTGGACTAGATATTTAAGAGTCCTTTAAGCTATTCTATGTCTACTCTAGAGTTCACTTCATAAGCAGCTTTCTTTCCCAACTCTGGACCCTCGACACCTGGCTAACTAGAATGCTCCTATGTGGCATCATCCAGGGACTTAGGAGCATAGAATTCAGAGCTAGAAAATACCTCAAAGGATCCTCATTTTTACAAATAAGGGAAGTCAGGCCTGGAGAGGAAAAGTGGCTTGCCCAAAGTCCCTGTCAGGAAGCCACAGCTGAAAGCTGTGAATGATGAGGAATCTTAAGTAGAACAAAAATATTTTTAAAAGTTATAATGGAAAGTAATTGCCAATGAGGCCAGTGCCTAAAGCATGCACAGATATTCTGGCCTTGAAGCATGTGCAGATATTTCTGCTTGGTCTCAGTACAAGTGAAACTTTGGGGAGTTAACTTCTGGCCACGGATAACTCAGGAGTCAGTGCTGTATGATGATGAAAAGTCACAAATGCACACAAACTCAGAAAATGTGGCTGAGGATCCATTGCATGAAGTCTTTTGAAAGCTTAACTTTGTTTACTTAGTAAAATGCTGTGGATTTACTTTCTCCTTCCTCTCTTTTGACTGCGGAGGGGTACTTTGATATGTTAAATGGGAGAGGTACAGCTGGCTGAATTTCCCCATACACTCATGTATTCATGTCTTGGACTCTTATGTTCTTTCCTGATCTTAGGTAAACATTATTGCAAGAAGGGAATGCTCAGGTGACTGTGTGAGTATGCTCCTACTTCTGACAAATGTCATTTGCAGAGTTCAGCAAATACAGCAATAGCTACAGGAGTCAGGACGTAACCAAAAAGCAATTCTAATATAGACATTCCCAGGCAGCAACCTTGTGGACATTACAATATCTAGAATGATTACAGAGTAGAAGCTGAGCAGTCTAGACCATGGCTTCTTAAGCTTTCTCTACTCATGACCACTTTTTGCCCAAAAATTGTTTATGTAACCCTGGGTATATAGGTATATAAAATAAGTATGCAAATCAAACATTTACTGATAACAAATCATAAAGAAATTTATCTTAAAACAATTCTTTGGTATACATATCATTTTACCATTTATTAAAGATGAAAGCAAATTTGCATACTAATGAGATGGAAGTACTTGTTTATTTTTACATAAAGAATTAAATCTTGGTAGAATATTTGATATTGCAGGATGTTTTTCAGAGTTGATTGATATTTTGATTTTATAATCATCAGTGCTAAGAATGCCACTTTGCAAAGTGGCAGAAGTGTATTTAGGGACATTTCAGAAATTGTTGGAAATTCTGTCCTAATCCCAAGCCGAAATTCATTTAGCAATTTTTTTTTTTAGGAAACTCAGGTTTTAAAACTGTGTCACTTGATAATTCTGGGGATATATGGAAGTTGCTCCTGCATATCACTCAATTGGAAGTTGGAGTCAGAGAAATAGTTTTTTTATTATTATTATTTCCACAAAAAGCTAAGTGGAAACCTTAAGGAAAGCTGTTTGGGGGCTAGGTGGAAGTTAAATAATTATTTTCTTATTAGAATAAGAAAACACTCTTGGTGATGAATAGACTAACTGGTGGAAAGCCAGTTCTGAGATTAAGATAAAAAGGGATGTTCACAAGTAAAGATTGGGTTGCAGAATTGTGGGGAGATGTAATTAGGGGCAGAGATTCATGTGGGGAAATTAGGCACTTTGGATAGGCTGTAACCTCTATAGTACCCAGAGAATGGAGAAACAGGGGAAGGAAATTCGAATAGGGAATAGGGAATAAAAAGATGTGCATTTGTTGATACATGTGCTCCCACATATGTGTTCTTACACATGCATGACTCTTGGCCTTCCCAGGTTGTTAATAAAGCTTCTTCATGATGCAACAATGGCTTCATGGAATTCATGATATTAATATAGATAACAATAACATGGCAAATTCTTCTTGAACTTTTAATGGAAGATGACTGATATTTTTTATTTCAACTGAGTATGGTTTATGAACCCAACTCAATTTTTTAAAATTAAAATATGAAGGGAAATATTTCTGAAACTGTGTGTCCAGGCACTTCAAATGATCAATCATAACTCTGACAATTAAATATTTGGGAATATTATTTTCAATTATAAAATCATCTGTAGCTGTAAACATTCCTAAAAAAACATTTCCACCCTATTCTTCTATATATTAACTTTTTTTAGTAAAACTTTCAATTTTATCTTTTCAAATAAAATGTTATAATTTTTTCCTTGAAGTGACATGTTTAAATTACTGAGCTTTTCAAAAATATCCAGTAAATAATACAAATTTGAAAACCGTAAGTCACTATGAAAAAAATTAACAAAATCTGATTTCTGCTCACTCAAAAATATAACTTCATCTTTCAATTTCAATAATATGTTTAAACTTCTCCCTCTCGAGAGCCACCTTACCTCTGCATGTAGTGACAAGCTTTTGTAATTGAAGTCCATATCTTTACAAAGTTAACAAGTGACTATTAAGGCCATGTCTTTTAATGAAGTTAATGATTTTGATCATTTTGTGAAGCACAACATCTAAACTGGTGATTTTTTTTGGCAATGAATGCCTGCCGATGGATCACTCAGTACTTAAAAGTGATATATTCATTACCACCAGCTTCAACTTTTGCCACAAATCCAACATTCTTTTCCATCATTGCTCCAGTACTGTCTGCATAGACTCTAATGCAATTTTTCCACTGTAAACCTTCATTTGTGAAAAATTCATCAACTTAGGTGTACTACAACCTGATTGTGAAGACTCTGTTGCATTGTCATCAGTATTTTTACCTCTTCTGTCTAAATTTAACCATTTATCCATAACTGAAAAATATTTTTGTTCTAAAATATAAATAAATATTGCTAATAATTTCTCAAATAAATACTAGTTTTAGTTTATGAAATTACATTTGTTTGTACTTAATTTGAAAAATTGATGTTCACACTTACATACACATACAATGGTGATGGTGGAGAAATATTTTTAAAGGGCTTTTGTCTACTTGCTACAATTAAACACATGTTTCTGTAAAAGAAAGAGATAACTGCAATTTTAAAAATTAAACATTCTAACACAATACAATCCAAAGATAGACTAATTTGATACTTAGATGTTGAGGAATGATGGTAGGAAGATATTAAAAGTCTTTATTTTCTGTAATTAAACTATTATGTTTCTGTAAGAACAGAAAATTTTGTATGTACAGTAAAAACACTGCAATTCATAACATACAATAGTCTTGAATCTGAGCTGAGGTATTTCTGGCAGCATTTGTTGGTGTTGCATGGCATGATGGCATGTGCAGTGCAAAATGCACATGTGTGTTTAGAACCAAGGCTGCAGTGAAGTCATGTATCAGCAAGCACTGCCAGAAACATGTTGGATTCATTACACATTTGATTTTGAGTTAATTTTTGGTCATTGTGCATTCAGAAACCTTTTACTGTTGCCAAATTTTTCACAACCCCTACATTCAGTGACATGAGTTTAAGAAGTGCTGGTCTAGACCACCAGTAGCCATGGCCAATGCGGAACAAGCACACCAGTGGAGAGGGGAAAAGGGGAAGAAGAAAGTACTAGTAGCAGTGGCCCAGCAGAGAAATGGTCCAAACCAGTTGAGGAATAGCCCAACCCAGCAACATAGAGCTATCTGACGTCGCAGTGGATGACCCACCAGCAAGAGCAACACCTAAAGCAAACTTCATTAGTACTCTACAAGGGGGAAAAGGACTTCAAGGGTGAGACGTGATTCTTTCACCATACATGTTCTCCCAATTGCCTCACTACCATTGCACTTTAAGTTTGAGTGCACTTACCTCAGGGACCTTGTGTGTTCAAGGAATCAGTACATTTAGTGGTGAATATTTTATGCCAATTGTTGATATACCTTATCAGTAAATCCCTTTCCTAAAAGCTAATGGAGTTCAACTGTTTCCAACTAATAAATGTAAGCACACAAATAAGGGCTCAGGAACAATAGCACTAGAAATTCCCTGTCCCTCATGATCACATTGAGAAAGTAGTAGCTAATTGTTCTATGGAGACCCAATCTGTGAGTGTCTGTGGGTAAGGGGAGTGAACCCAGAGGAGGTATTTCAAAGCAATGTTGGGGAAAAGAGAAGGTTTAAAGAAGGGATGGGAGTGACACTTGTGGCGTATGGGATGGTCAAAACTGACAATTCAGAAAAGCATAACTACTCAACTCTTACTTTACCTGTTTTTTTCTTCAAAGGAGAAAGATTTGGGAGTTGGAAAGGCAGATGACAACCAGCATAAGTAGGGAGATAGTTTTAAAAAAAAAGCACCTAGCTACCCTTGATGGATTTAAGTCACTAATTCCAGATAAAGTCCCCTGGTATAGGAAAAAATAATGATGGATATGATTGCTGAATCAAAAAAGATTTTTATTGATTTCTTTTTTTTATATTAACTTGATTATCACTGCCTGAATTCCTCCTCCTCCTAAAGAGCCATCCCTTTTAACATTTTTTTAAGATAAAAAGAGGAATGAGAGAAAAAAAGCTCAGCAAAACAAATCAAGATGTTGAAAAGAAATATTGATATCATATATGTAATGTTCCATACCCTTGTACTTCTGCAAAGGAGCAAGTTCATGTGCTTTCTTTGTGGCCAAATTTGTTCCTTAAAATTTTCAGCATTCAGTTTAAGTTGTTTTGTGGCTGTTCTACCAACTTTCATTGTTGTAGTGACCATATTGTTTTCCTACTTATTTCATTTTGTATCAGTTCTCATAAGTCTTTCAATGCTTCTCTGTATTCATCGTATTTGTCACTTTTTACTACCAAATAATGTTGCATTTCATTAATGAACCACAGTTTGTTTAGCCATTTTGCCAAAATAGATGGGCCTACACTTTGTTTCCAGTTCTTTGTTACCACAAAAGGTACTGCTATAAATTTTTTTTGGTACATATAAAGTTTTTCATTTTGTCATTGACTTCCTTGGAATATATGCCTAACAGCAACATCTTGGTTTCAAATAGTAGGACATTTCATAATTCTAATTGGTTTCCAGAATGATTACATCAATTCAAAGCTTCACAAACAATGCATTAGTGTCCCAATCTTTCTATGCCCTCTACCCTCTATATTGATTATTCCTATCTCTAGTCATCTTTGCAAATTTGTCAGATGTGAGTCAAAACCTCAGAATTGTTTTTATTTTTTTGAAAAAAATTTTAAATTTATCTTGTTTTTTACATTACCTGTTTCTCTTTGTATCCATTTCCCTCCTCCCAGAGCTGTGACTTATTATAAAGAAGTTTTCTTTAAAAGAAAAATAAGCAAAACTGAACAATTCATTTAAAAAAATCTGACAATGTTATGCAATATGCCACACCCGTGGAATCCTCCTCCACCTATAACTCCAGTGGTTCTCTATTGCCTCCAGTATGACATACAAAATCCTCTGGCATTCAAAGTCCTTTATAAACTACTCCCTCTCCCACCTTTCTAGTCTTTTTACATTCCTTTCCCACAGTACTCTTTGATCCAGTTTTTGTTTTTCTATAAACAAGATACTCCAATTCTTGCTCCTGGCATTTTCTTGAGCCCCCATGCCTAGAATACTCTCCCTACTCTTCTCCTTGACTTCCTTGGATTCCTTCAAATCCAATTAAAATTATACCTTTTACCAGAAGCCTTTCCCAATTCTTAATTCTAGCACTGTACTTATGTTGATTATTTCTTATTCATCTAGTATGTAGCTTGTTTTTATTTGCTTGTTTGGTTTCTCCCCTGATAGCTAAAGGACAGGAAAAGGTATGTTTTCACAACTCTTCATTGTAGCCAAATCTTTTCTTTGTAATTCTGTTTTTTTAAATGTTTTATGACTGTATTTTTGTAATCATTGTGTAGATTGCTTTCCTGATTATTTTTCACTTTGCATCAATTCATGTAAATCTTTCTTTGTATTTTATTCTTGTCATAATTCATTATGTTAATGTATGATATTTTGTTTAGCTATTCTCCATTTCATGTACATCTACTTTGTTTCCAGTTGTTTGTTACCACAAAAAGTGCTGCCATAATTATTTTGATGGAAGTTTTCATTTTGGGGTCTCTTTCAAGGGGGGGGATTGGCAGATTCTTTCAATTTCTATTTTACCCTCTGGTTTTAGGATGCCAAGGCAGTTTTCTTTGATCATTTCTTGAAATATGATGTCTATGCTTTTTCTTTGATCATATCTTTCAGGTAATCCAATAATTCTTAAATTATTTCTCCTTGATTTCTCTAGGTCAGTTGTTTTCTCAATGATATATTTGACATTTTCTTATATTTTTTCATTCTTTTCTCTTCATTTTTATTATTTCTTCATGTCATTTGTTCAATTCTAATTTCTAAGGAATTATTTTCTTCAGTGAGATTTCGAACCTCTTTTTAAAATTTGGCCAATTCTGCTTTTTATGGAGCTATTTTATTCAGTGAATTTTTGTGTTTCCTTTCCCATTTAGCCAATTCTGCTTTTAAGGAATTCTTCTTCTCTTCAGTGGCTTTCTGTGCCTCTTTTTCCATTTGGCCAATTCTGTTTTTTTTTTTAAGGTATTATTTTATTCAGTATTTTTTGGATCTCTTTACTAAGCTGTTTTCTTTTCATAATTTTCTTGCATCACTCTCATTTCCTTTTCCAATTGTTCCTCTACTGAGCTTTTAACTTTCTTTAACTCTTATAGGAATTCTTGTTGGGTTGGATGCAATTAGCTTTGAGGCTTTTAAGGTAGCAGTTTTCACATTGTTTTCTTCTGAGTTTATATCTTGTCTGCTGCCATAGCAGCATGGTCATATGCTTTTTTTGTTGTTTGCTCATTTTTGCAGCCTCTTTTTTTTTTATTTTGAACTTTATGTTCAAGTTGGGTTCTGCTTACCTGGGAGTGGAGAGGCACTGGCCCAAACTTTGGGGTTTTATTTTCAGAGCTCTTTTCAGAGCTAGTTCTAGGGATCTGCAAAATTTTTGATGCTTCCAAGGTGGCGTGAATCTGGGAGAGGTATGGTCATTGCTCTCCTGATCTGTAGTCTGGTCTGTACCCTGGAAGGGCCCTTTCTCCCCTGTAGCCACAAGTACAAGACTCCTGCTCCCTTGGGACCAACCACCAGCACTGCTCTCCACCCTGGAACTACTACCCAGAACTACATATAAGCAATAGAGTTGCCAATCAACACCAGTTGTACCCAATGCCAGTAAAGGGTGTCCTACAGTGCCAGAGACTTCTCCTGCTGACCTCTTAAGTTTTCTTAGGTCAGAAAAATGTCTCATTCTAATCTTTTGTTTGTTCTACTGCTTCAAAATTTGATGTGAGGCATTATTTTAAAGCTGTTTGGAGGAGAATGTTGGGAGAGTTCAACTGGGAAGCTGCCTCTAATCTGCCATTTTGGCTCCCTCTTTTACTTATTTTCAATCTGCTACTATCTATTGGGTAATTCCTTATATGCCTATGGTCTCACTCATTTTCAAATCCTCACTTGATCCTTTCATCTCTGCTAATTGTCATCTTATGTCTCATTTGAACTTTGTAGCTAAATTCCTCAAAAAAACCCCTATCTGTAATAGGTACTCCATTTTTTCTCCTTTCACTTTTTTTCCCTTACACTTGTGGTCTAGCTTCTAACTTTATCATTTCACAGAAACTGTTCTCTACAAAGTTACTTTTCTCAATCCTCATTCTCCTTAACTTCTCTGCAGCCTTGGCCACTGGTGATTATTCTCTCCCTACTTGATACTCGCTTCTCTCTAGGTTTTCAGGACACCATTCCCTTCTGGTTCTCCCACTACATATCTGACTACTCCTATATCTCCTTTTCTGGATCCTCTTCCAGAACAAGCCCTCTAACTGTAAGTGTCTCTCAGGATTCTTATCTGGGCCCTCCTACTTTCTCTCCATATACTACTTATTGATCTCAACAGCTCAACTGGATTTTATTACCATCTCTATGCTGATGATTCTCAAAACTATTCTTCCCCAAACACTCTGCTGACATCCAATCTTGCATCTTCAAGTACCTTTGTGATATCTCAAAATGGATATTGATTGTCTTAAACTCAACATATTCAAAACAGAACTCATTATCTTTCCCCTAACATTTCCCTATTGCCTACTTTCCTTATTACTTTAGAGGGCAACACTACCTTCCCAGTCCCTCAGGCTCACAACTGAGGCTTTCTCATCTCTTCACTATCTCTCATCCCCTTATCCAATCATTTTCAAGACTCATTGATTTCATCTTTGCAATATCCCTCAAACACACTTCCTTCTCTCCTCTGACACTGCCACCACTCTAGTTCTAGCTGTTATCACCTCACACTCAGACAATATTAATAACCTGCTAGTGGGTCTGGCTGCCTCAAGTCTCTCTCCACTCTAATTTATCCTCCATTCAGCTACTGAAGTTTTACAACTTCTTGATTTCTCATAAAGTCATTAACTTCCATTTGCTCCATTCTAACTTTTAAGGAATTATTTTCTTCAGCAAACTTTTGGGCCTCCTTTTCTATGTGGCCAATTCTGCTTTTTAAGCCATTCTTCTCCTCATTTGCTTTTTGGACCTCTTTTGCCATTTGGGTTAGGCTATTTTTTAAGGTGCTATTTTCTTCCGGTTTTTTTTAGGTCTCTATCAAGCTGCTGACTTGTTTTTCATGATTTTCTTGCATTGCTCTCATTTCTATTTCCAATTTTTCCTCTGCTTTTCTTACTTGCTTCTCAAAATCAATTATCAATTTATTTATCTAAATATTAGATAATATTTATTAAAATATATATTTTATATACTCGATATATGCAAATATATTACATATAATATATTATATGTATTATACACAATTATATATTATACAGATATTATATATTTATATATAATATATAATAATATAATATATAATAATAGCATAATATATAATATATTTTATAGATAATAATATATAAGCTATAATAATAATAAAATAAACAATAATGTATAATATATTTGATAAATAGATGATAAAAATTCAACCAAAAGATAAACAAGGAAGAAGTTAGGGACCTGAATAGAACTTTAGAAAAGTTGGAGGTGATAGATTTCTGGCAATTACTGAATGGAGATAGAAATGAATTTGCATATTGGTCAGCTATACATGGCACTTTTATGCAATTGACCAGGTATTGAGGCATAAATGTCTCATAAAATGTAAAAAAGCAGAAATACTAAATGCTTCATTTACTGATTATAATTATAGTCAATAAACAGCTACGAAGCAATGAGTTAAAATGTAATTGGTCATTAAGTAACTTAATTCTAAGGAATTGCAAGGCTTTTCCAAAAGGATGAAGGATAAGGAAAAGATGTTCATTTGCCTACCATTACTTAATATAGTTCTGAAAATGTTAGCTAAACAGAAAAGAGAAATCAGGAGAACAATCATTAGCAAAGAGGAAACAATATTATCATTCTTTGAAGATTATATGATGACTTATTTAGAATCCCTAAAGAGTCAACCAAAAAAAATTGAAACAATAAATTCATCAAAGTTGCAAAATATAAAAATTCTATAGAATAATCAATAATCTTGTACGTTCTCAGCAATATCCACCAGGAGGAGCTAGAAATTCCATTTAAAATAGCTACAAAAGGTATAATATACTTGGCAGTGTAACTGCTAAGGAACTATACAAATCCAATGATGGAACATTTTATTGAAATAAAGGTAGACCAAAATAATTGGAGAAATATTAATTGTTTATAGGTAGGTTGAAGAAATAAAATAAAAACGGCAATAGTGCCTAAATTAATTTTCTTATTTAGTGATGTACCAATAAAACTACTACAAGATTATTTTATAGAACTAGAAAAAAACAACTAAACTTATATAGGAAAATAAAAGATTAAGAACCTCAAGAATACTAATGAAAAAAGGAAAGTACTCTCTCAATGCCAAGACTCAAACTATACTATACTCCAAAACAGCAATCATTCAAATGACTTGATATTGGTTTAAAAAGAGATCAGTGAAATATATTGTTACACAACATAAAAAAACCAAGATTACATTATAGCATACCATTTGAGTAAGTCAAAGACCCCAGTTACTGGGATAAAGACTCATTATTTGACAAAAACTTCTAGAAAATCTGGAAAACAGTTTGGCAGAAATCAGGTATAGACAAACATGTTATATTATACATCAAGATAACCTCCATGTTGATATATGGTTTAGATATAAAACGTGGCATCCATAAGCAAATTAGAAGTGCAAGGAACAAATTGTCTTTCAGATTTATTGAGGGGGGAAGAGTTCATGACTAAACAAGCAATAGAAAGAACCCACAAGAAAAAAATTGTACAATTTTCATTAAATGGAACTTGAAAACTATTTGCCAAAAAAAATTGATTGCAGTTTAAATTTTAATGGTAACAGGTAACTGGGGAAAATGCTTTGTGCAAATTTCTCTAAAAAAGTGCTCATTTCCAACCTATATAAGGAACTGATTCAAATATATAGAAATGAAAGTTATTCCCCAATATGGTAAAAGGATGTGAATAGTCAGTTTTCAAAGAAATAAATCTAAACTATTAACAATCATATAAAAATGCTCTAATTTGCTACAGAATGCAAATTAAAGCAAGTTTGAGGTTGACAAAGTTTAAAAAATTTGGCAAAGATTACAAAAGTTGAAGAGTCACAATGGAAACACTAGTCCACTGTTGGTGGATGTATGAATTGGTCCAATCATTCTGGAAAATAATCTAGAACTATTCCCCCAAAGTTCCCAAACTAGTTATACCACTACTAAGCCTATACCCTAAAGAAATCAAAGAAAGAGTAAAAGTATCTATGAGCACAAAAATATCTATAGCAACTTTTTCTTAATAACCTCAAACTAGAAACTAAGGGGGTACCCATTTATTGGGAAATGGCTAAACAAATTATGGCATATAAGAGCAACAACAATAAATAATAGTAAATATTTATTTATTACTTTAAAGTTTGAGAAACACTCCACATACATGAAATCATTATGCCATAATGAATGACAAAATTGATAGTTTCAGATTGATCAGAACTAAGAGAACAATTTTTAAAAGAGTTATAGAGAAAAACAATGTTGAAAGACTCTGATTAATGCAATCATAAATCATAAGTCTGGAGGACTAAAGTTCAATCTCTGCTGAAGAAGTGATGGACTTAAGATATAGAATGGCCTATAACCATGAGAGGAGTTGTTTTGCTGGATTATTCATTATTTATTATAAAGTTTTTTAAAAAATTGTTTGGGGGTAGGGTGGGGTAGCTATAGATAATAAATACTTATAAAAATAAATTTTTAAAAAGAAAAGAAACTAGAAGGCCAAGGTCAAAGTGGGAACAAAACTAAGAGTCAAAAGAATCCTAATTGTGCCATTTATTAGCTATGGAACTTCAGATAAGTCATGCCATCCCCCTGTTAAAATGAAATGATTATGTAATGTGATCTCTGAGATCTAGCTTTGACTTTCTTTTATTTAGTGAACCACCTTTTCCCCTCTTTAGTTTCAAACACTAGCCAGAGAATGTCCAAACACTCCACCATAAACCCACTACAAAAATCTATGGCCAGAAGGATCTTCTTCTGCAAATTTAGTTAAAAGTGTAATTATAGAATAAACATCCAGAACAGATCAAAGGGTAAGATTGAGCTTGCTGGCAAAATTGCTGTTGGATGAGAATTTCCAATCTCAATATCACACGTAGAAAATTATCAGTTTGAGAACATGATAACACAAATCCTATCTACATATAAACACTTCACTTGAATATCCTTGTTCCCTGTGAGGCATCATATTGAACAAGATTTTCTAGATCACATGGCTTTGTATAAGTGTGGTGTGATTTAGGTAAAGGGGCCCATTTGATTCCAACTGTTGAAAACAAGTATCACAGTAGCAGTATATGTAGCATGCTGTCTAGGTCACATTTTCTTTCCCTTTTAATATATAGACTTCCTTTTAGCCTCATTTCTTTTAGCTCTGGCTGGTTAGATAAGCATATTACTACCAAGGTTAAAATTTGAGCTTTTTATGGGTCAAGCAGCCAACATAGAAAGCAACATTCCACAACAACAAATCCAGCCAGCTACTGTGCATAATGAAGAGAACTCATTAGATCCAATGTGGATGGACAAAGAAGCCTATCCCTACTACTGAGTAAATAACTCAGTATTTATTATAGTAGTCTTACTGATGGTGGGAGAGTAACATCAACTATATAGCCAAAGAATATCACAAATTTTCTTTTGAAAAAATGTATTTTACTTGTTTCATTAAATATTTCCCAATTACATTTAACATTTTTTTAACATTAATTTTAAAAAATTTTTGAGTTCCAAATTCTCTCTCTCTCTCTTCTACCCTTTCTCTACTCCCTGAGGGGGCAAATGATATGATATCAATTATACATGTGAAGTCATGCAAAACATAATTCCATATTGGCCAATTTGGAAAGGAAAACACATACAAGAAAAATAAAGTGAAAAAAGTATGCTTTGATCTGCTCTCAGAGTTAATCAGTCTCTCTCGAGGTGGATTGCATTTTGAAATGTCTTGGATCACTGTCTTGATCAGCGTAGCTAAGTCATTCACAGTTGATTATTGTTACAATATTGCTGTTACCATATAAAATGTTTCACTAGTTCTTACTTCACTTTACATCAGTTCTTAAAGAATTTCTAGGTTTTTCTGAAACTATCTTGCTTCTCATTTCTTATGGCACAGTAACATTCCATCACAATCATATACTACAACTTGTTCAGTTATTTCCCAATTGACGGACAACCCCTCAATTTCAGATTCTTTGACACCACAAAATTGAGCTGCTATAAATGTTTTTGCACAAATAGGTCCTTGCCATTTTTCTTTAATCTCTTTGGGATACTGAACTAGTAGTGGTATTGCTTGGTCAAAAGTTATATGCAAATTTATAGCCCTTTGGTCATAGTTCCAAACTGTTCTCCAGAATGGTTGGACCAATTCTTAACTCTCCAAACCCTCCCTGCTTTTCCACATCCCCTCTAGCATTTGCCATTTTCCTCTTCTGTCATGTTAGCCCATCTGATAGGTGTGAGGTGGTATCTCAGAGTTGGTTTAATTTGCATTTCTCTAAAAATAGTGATTTTGAGCATTTTTTCATATGACTATTAATAGCTTTGATTTTTTCTTCTTCAGAAAATTGCCTGTTCATACCCTTTGACTATTTGTCAACTGTGAAATGGCTCTTATTTTTATAAATTTGGCTCAGTTCTCAATATATTTGAGAAATGAGGCTTTTAGATTCAACTTCCAGGAGCCAAGGAGGTGGAGTAAGCAGTAGATTGCTGTACCTCTCCTGGTCTCATACCTGAACATCCATAAAATAGTGACCCAGTACAGGTGCTAGAACAGTGGAGCCAGTGGAAAAACAAGGTGGAGCAATCTTTTGGTCACAGAGACTTAGAAGACTGGCAAAACATGTCTGTATCACACAGGTAAAAGGGGAGCACAGTCCAGCATAGGAGGCTTCTCAACAAGCTGGCACCAGGGTCCACCTCAGCAAACCAGCAGGAGATCCTGAGCCTCAGAGCAGTGGTGCACACAAATTCCAGCAGTAGGACTCCCCACATGCCTTCGCATGGCCAGGGCAACTGGCAGACTCCAACTCTGAGAACCACCACTGGCACCAGCACAGTCCCTGGCAGGCAGGGAGACAGCAGAGGACCTCCCCTTGCTTCAGTATAGCCTGAGGAAAAACAGAAAAACCCCACCCGGCCTCAGCACACACCAGACACTACCACTAGAACCCCATCTCAGCACCAGGTAAGCTGCTTGACAGCATATAGCCTCCAGCAGCCAGCATCTGAGGTCACAAAGCTACCAGGCCCCTGGGCTCCAGCACAAGAAGCTTGGGACAATGCCCTTTGTGCTCCAGCAGTAGAGCTCAACTTTAAAAGCCAGGAAGTAGGCAAACAAGAAGCACAAGAAACAAAAACAAACATTGACCATTGAGAGCTTTTATGGTGACAGGGAAAATTAAAATACAAACTCAGAAGAGGACAACACTGTCAATATACCTTCATCTGAAACCCCAAAGGGGAATATGAATTGGTCTCAAGCACAACAAGCCTTCTTAGAAGAGCTCAAGAAAGATTTTAAAAGTCAAATAAAACATGGTAGAAGAAAATTTGGGAAAAGAAATGAAAGGTATACAAGAAAGGGTCAATAGCTTGGAAAAGGAAGGACAAAACTTGACTGAAGAAAACAACTCCTTAAAAAGTAAAATTGGCCAAATGGAAAAGGAGGTATAAAAGCTAACTGAAGAAAGTAATTTCTTAAAATTTAGAATTGGGCCAGTGGAAACTGATGATTCTATAAGACATCAAGAATCAGTCAAGCAAAATCAAAAGAATAAAAAAAAGAAGAAAATGTAAAATGCCTCGCTGGAAAAACAATTAACCTAGAAAATAGATCCAGGAGAGATAATTTAGTAATTATTGGTCTACCTGAAAGCTATGATAAAAAAAAAAAGCGTCCACAGCATCTTTCAAGAAAGTATCAAGGAAAACTGCCCTGAGATCCTAAAACCAGAGGGCAAAATAGTCATTAAAAAATCCACTGATCACCTCCTGAAAGGGATCCCAAAATTAAAACTTGAAGGAATTATTGTAGCCAAATTTCAGAATTATCAGGTCAAGGAGAAAATACTGCAAACAGACAGAAATAATTGAAATCTAGTGGAACCATATTCAGGATTACACAGGACTTAGTAGCTTCTGCATTAAAGGATCAGAGGGCTTGAAATATGATATTCTGGAAGGTAAAGGACCTTGGATTACAACCAGGAATCAACAGTCCAGCAAAATTGAGTATAATCTTTCAGGGGAAAAGATGTACATTCAATAAAATAGGGCAATCATTTTTCAATCTGATTATAAAAAACAGAACTGAACAGAAAATTGGATCTTCAAATACAAGACTCAAGAGAAGCATAAAAAGGTAAAAAGAAAAGAAAAAAAGATGTTATTCAATAAGTTAAAACTGTTTACATGGGAAGATGATATTGTAAATCTTGAGAACTTTATCTTTATTACAGTATACATAGACAGAGGGTGTGGGCATAAGTTGACTTTGATGTGATTATAAAAAATTAATTAAGGAATAAAAAAAGATTGTACTGGGAGAAGAGAAACGGAGGAGGCAGAAAAGGTTAAGTTGCATCACAGGAAGAGGTGCAAAGACCTACTACAGTAGACTGAGGTGAGCATTGTTTGAACCTTTCTCTCAGTGGATTTGACTGAAAGAGGAAACAACATATGTACTCAATTGGGTATAGAAATCTATCTTACCCTATAGGAAATAGGAGGGGAAAGGAGAAATAAAAGGGCAGTGTTGGATAGAAGGCAGAACAGAAGAGAGGGAAGAAGTATTAGAGGAAAGGGGAAAGAAAAGGGAGATGGGCTGACAGAAGGGAGGGCAGATTGAGGGAGGTGGTGGTCAGAAGCAAAATACTGGTGAGGAGGGAAAGGGGGAAAGGAGAGAGAAAAGCTTAAATAGGAGGGAAAATAGGATGGAGAGAAAGATGCAGCTAGAAATCATAACTGAATGTGAATGGGATGAATTCTCCCATAAAATGGGAGTGGGTAGTGGAGTGGATTAAAAACCATAATTGTATAATGTGCTGTCTACAAGAAACACATTTGAAGTAGATACACACAGAGTAAAAGTAAAAATGCCACAGCTGAATATATCATGCTTCAACTGAAGTAAAAAACCAAACCAAAACAAAACAAAACAAAAAACCAGAGGTTACAATCCTGATCTCAGACAAAGCAAAAGCAAAAATAGATCTAACTTAAAGAGATAATGAAGGAAACTACATTCTAATAAAAGGAACCATAGAAAATGAAGTCATATCAATACCAAACATACATGCACCAAGTGGTATAGCAGCCAGATTCTTAGAGGAGAACTTAAGTGAGTTACAGGAAGAAATAGCAAAATGATACTAGTGGGGGACCTCAACCTCCTCATTTTGGAACTAGATAAATCTAACCACAAAATAAAAAAGAAACATGTTAAGGAGGTGAAAGAATTGTAGAAAACTTAGATATGGTAGACTTCTGGAAAAAATCGAATGAGGATAAAAAGGAATATTCTTTTTTTTTAATATATAAATTTATTTATTTTTAGTTTTCAACATTCACTTCCACAAGTTTTTGAGTTCCAAATTTTCACCCCATCTCACCCCTCCCCCACCTCAAGATGGCATGCATTCTGAATATCTCTTCCGCTAGTCTGTCCTCTCTTCTATCTCTACCCTCTTCTCTTATCCCCTTCCCATTTTATTTTCCTGTAGGGCAGGATAGACTTCCGTACCCCATTTCCTGTATTTCTTATTTCCCAGTAGCATGTGAAAACATTTTTTAAACATACGTTTTAATTTTCTCTCTTCCTCCCTCCCCATCCACCCTCATTGAAAAGGCAAGCAACTCAATGTAGGTTGCATATATGCAGTTATGCAAAACACGTCCATAGTAAATATGTTGTGAAAAACTAATTCTATTTCCATTAATCCTATCCTGCCCTCCCATTTATTCTATTCTTTCTTTTGACCTTGTCTCTTCTCAGAAGTATTTCCTTCTGATTACCCCCTTTCCCAATCTACCCTCCTCTCTACCATCCCCCTGCTCTCTTGTCCCCTTCTCCCCCTATTTTCCTGTAGGGTAAGACAGATTTCCACACCCAATTGAATGTGTATGTTATTCCCTCATTAAGCCAAATCCTATGAGAATAAGATTCACTCATTCCCTCTCACCTTCCCCCATTTCCCCTCCACTGTAAGAAACGTTTCTTTTCTGTTTTTTTTGTGAGATAATTTACCCCATTCTACCTCTCCCTTTCTTCTTCTCTGAGTACAATCCTTTCTCATCCCTTAATTTTATTCTCCACATATGACCCCTTAATCTTCAACTCACCCTGTACCCTCTATCTATCTACATATACATACATATAATTTTTTC
Organism: Phascolarctos cinereus; assembly: GCF_003287225.1. NCBI lineage: Eukaryota > Metazoa > Chordata > Mammalia > Diprotodontia > Phascolarctidae > Phascolarctos > Phascolarctos cinereus. Next base: position 259,867,472 of record NW_027555958.1, read on the forward strand.
CCTCACACTACCCTAATACTGACAAAGGTCTCATGAGTTATAAATATCATCTTTCCATGTAGGAATGTAACAGTTCAATCTTAATAAGTGTCTTATGATTTCTCTTTCCTGTTCACCTCTTCATGTTCTACTTGAGTCCTGTATTTGAAAGTCAAATTTTCTATTCAGCTCTGGTCTTTTCATCAAGAAAGCTTGAAAGTCCTCTATTTCACTGAATGCCCATTTTTTCTCCTGAAGGATTATACTCAGTTTTGCTGGGTAGGTGATTCTTGGTTGTAATCCTATCTCCTTTGCCCTCCAGAATATTATATTCCATGCCCTGAGGTCCTTTAATGTAGAAGCTGCCAAATCTTGTGTTATCCTGATTGTGTTTCCACAGTACTTGAATTGTTTCTTTCTGGCAGCTTGTAATATTTTCTCCTTGACCTGGGAACTCTGGAATTTGGCTATAATATTCCTAGGAGTTTTCCTTTGGGGCTCTCTTTCAGGAGGAGATCGGTGGATTCTTTTGATTTCTATTTTGCCCTCTGGTTCTAAAATATCAGGGCAGTTTTCCTTGATAATTTCTTGAAAGATGATGTCTAAGCTCTTTTTTTGATCATGGCTTTCAGATAGTCCATTAATTTTTAAATTCTTTCTCCTGGATCTATTTTCCAGGTCAGTTGTTTTTCCAATGAGATATTTCACATTGTTTTCCAATTTTTCATTCTTTTGAATTTGTTCTACTGTGTCGTGATTTCTCATAAAGTCACTATCTTCCACTTGCTGTATTCTAATTTTTAAGGAAGTATTTTCTTCAGTAATCTTTTGGACTTCCTTTTCCATTTGGCCAATTTTGCCTTTTAGGGCAGTCTTCTCCTCATTGGCTTTTTGGACCTCTTTTGCCATTTGGGTTAGGCTATTTTTTAAGGTGTTATTTTCTTCAGTATTTTTTTGGGTCTCCTTTAGCAAGCTGTTAACTTGTTTTTCATGATTTTCTTGCATCACTCTCATTTCTCTTCCCAATTTTTCTTCTACTTCTCTTACTTGCTTTTCAAAATCCTTTTTGAGCTCTTCCAAGGCCTGGGGCTGATTCATATTTTTCTTGGAGTTGTTGGATGTAGGAGCTTTGCCTTTGTTGTCTTCTTCCAGTTGTATGTTTTGATCTTTGTCGCTAAAATAAGATTCCATGTTCTGAGGGGTTTTTTTGTGTGTGTGTGTGTTGTTTGCTCATGTTCACAGCCAATTACTTGAGTTTTAAACTCTTTGTTAAGACAGAGGTCTGCTTCCAATGTGGAGAATTGTCCCAAGCTTTGGGGGTTTTGTGCAGCTGTTTTCAGAAATACTTCTAGGGACCTGTAAAGTTTCAGTTCTTCCAAGGTGGTATGATCAAGGTTGAGGTGTTTACTCCTTTCCTGGCCTAGGTTCTGGTCTCTGAATGACCACAGGCACTCTTTTCTGCCTTAGAACTGCCACCAGAAGCTTCACCATGCCAGTACTCCTCCTTGCCCCAGGACCACCACCCAGGACTGGCATGGCCTGCTCCAAGTTTGCTGAGGCCTGTCTTTGCCTGTGTTGCCCGTGTTGAACTGTGCTTCTCTCCCAGCCCAGCACAAAAGACCTTTCCCATCAACCATTCAGGTTGTCTTGTACTGGAAATTTGCTTCATTACATCTTTTTGTGGGTTCTGATGCTCTAGAATTTGTTTAGAGTCATTTTAACAGATATATGGAGGAGTTTGGGGGAGAGCTCAAGGAAGTGACTGATTTTACTCTGCTGTCTTGGCTCCATCTCTCCAATATATATTCTTAATCAAACAATAGAGAAAATAAAAAAGAAAACTAATTACACTAAACTGAAAAGCTCCTGGGCAGATTAAATTAATATATGTAGGATAAGAAGGGAAATGGTCAAATGGGAAACAACCGAAAAACTTTGTATCAGATTTCTCTGATAAGGGTTTTGTATCCAAGGGTGTGTGTGTGTGTGTGTGTGTGTGTGTGTGTGTGTGTGTGTGTGTGTGAGATATGATATGATATGCTATAATATGATGTCGTTGGTGTGTTATTCATCCATTCTTGAAGAGAACCAGGAGGATGACTTTAGAGTGAATTGGATTTCAGTGAGGCAGAGCTGTGCAAAGTCATCAGCCTCACTCTCTCCTCCAGAATAATTTGAGTCCAGTGGAATACATAGGTCAGGACAACTGGAGATGACCCTAGATGTATATATTTAATAAGTATATGGCTAATAGCCATTTTCCAATAGGTAAGTGGTAAAAGGATATGAATAAAAATTTCTCAAAAGAATTACAAAACATTAACAATCACGTGAACGAATGCTCCAAATGACTAATAATAAAAGAAATACAAATCAAAAGAACCCTGAAGTTTTACCTTACACCCTGAAAAATGGCAAAAATTACCCAAAATATGGCAATAGTGTTGTGGAATAGTTTGTGGAATGATGAGCACCCTGATAGATTTTTAGTGGAGCTGTGAAATGGTACAATCATTTTAGAAAGCAATTTGGAATTAGGCAAATATAGTGACTAGAATGTCCATACCCTTTAAACCAGAGGCTTTAGTACTGGACTTATGCCTCAAGAAAGCCATTTATAAGAGTCAAGTTCCCATATACACCAAAATATTTATAGCAGCACTTTTTATGAAACAAAGAATTGGAATAATACTGCCAAAGTTAATTTGCATGTTTATGCTATACCAATCAAATTACCAGGGAGATATTTTGCAGAATTTGATAAAAATATTAACAAAATTAATCTAGAAAACAAAAGATCTAGAATATCAAGGGAAATGAAGTAGGAATGATGCCCAAGTAGATGGTTCTCAATTGGGGAATGGCTAAACAATTGTGGCATATGAATGTAATGGAATATTACTGTACTTTAAGAATGATATGAGAAGAAATATTTTCAATATGATTAGTATAGGTATAGCCTGTATCAGATTGCTTGCTGTCCTAGAGACGGGGGAGGGGAGAAAAAAATTTGGAATTCCAAATCATAAGATTTTATTGAAAACTATCTTTACATGTAATTGGAGAAAATAAAATACTGTTAAGAGGGGGAAAAAAGAAATTATACAGGGAAGCATGGAAAGATATACATGAATTGATGCAGAATGTTTTCTGTAAGAAAACAATGTGCAGAATAACTTTTTTGTCATTCAGTCATTTCAGTTGTGTCCCACTCTTTGGGACCATCTTTGGGGATCTTCTGCAAAGATACTGGACTGGTTTGCCATTTCCTTCTCCAGCTCATTTTACAGATGAGGAACTGAGGCAAACAGGGTTAAATGACTTGCCCAAGGTCACACAGCTTTTAAGTGTCTGAGGCCAGATTTGAACTCAAGAAGATGAGTCTTTCTGACTTCAGGCCTGACACTCTATCTACTGTGACACTACAACAACGTTAAGTGGAAAGAACAGCTACACACACACACACACACACACACACACACTCATACATACACAAATCAAAAATGAATACAGCAAAATTATAAAATCTAGCAGGACACAAATGAGGAAATAAGTGAAGACGCCCACAACCCATCCCTTTGTGGAATGAGAGGTCCAAACCTCTCATTGTATGTGCTTTTGGACTTTTTCAATGTATCAACCAGTTGTGCTGACTTTTTTTCCTCTCTAAAAAATACTATTTGTCATATGGGATACCTCTCTGGAAGGGGAAGGGAGTAATACATGGGATAACTGTGGTTATACAAGAAACAAAATATCATTAAAAGCTTATTAAAATAGTTTGATCAGTGGAACAGATTAGATACACAGCATAGAGAAGCAAAGAAACAGAGTAGCCCAGTGTTCCTCTTAAGAAGGGTGTAGCTTTTCTTCTGGGCTCTTTATAAAACCTTGAATCTACTTTCTTCATTGTGCTCACCAGCCGCTGCTAATTCAGATGTGATGCTAGGGTGCCAATGAGAAGGTCCAAATCTTTAGGGTCCTTTGAGGCTTCTCTAGCCAAGTGGCAGGGGAGGAGGAGGAGGAATAGGTCTAGGCTGAGGCTGAAGTCCTCTCCTTTCCCTATGTCAAGTGAATACTTTTTTAGTGGTGGCTGTCTCTCCTTTCTTCCACCAGATACTTAAATCTTTTTTGATGGTAAATTAGCTCCTGGTTTTATACAGCCCTAAATATTTTATATGTACAATACACATACTATATATATAAAATAAACAATAATCAACACCTGATAAATATATCAGAGTCTAATATCTTTTATCATATCACTTGCTTTAGTTAGAGTGAGGTCATTTAATTAATTTATGGAAGTGATTCCCACACAACAAAGAATATATATTTGTGTGTGTATATGAAAACACACATATACATACATATATACATGTGTATGTATGTACATGTGTGCATACACACATATACAAATATATATATACACACAGGTATGCTGAGACAAAAATTATCCAAGAGGCCCACTGATTAGGAACTACTGCCTATCACCAAATCAACATACTGATATAATTACGTGCATATTTATTTACACTCAGAGTGCAGGCTTATCTGTATGGAAAGTCAGAAAACCTAGAGCATCAGCTTCAGCTACCTTATATAGAATATGAATGCGTAAGTAGCATAGAACAATGAAATTTTACAAAGAGCAGGAAGGGAAGATAAGGGTACATATGTCTGAAAATAAGTAGCAGAAAGGAGAAGATGAGGACAACTGCTAGCTAGTCAAAGCAGAAGCTGTGGCTTCTTTCTTATCCTTGATTCTGCAGGTGTTGTGACTTTTGAGCTTCCAGAATGTCTTACAATGTCTGTAAGCTCAAAATAGTAACTAAAGTGTCCTCTTCTTTTGTAAGAAGATAGGGTTGGAATGTAGTCTGGGTTAGAGTTTCTTTGCCATCCAAAGTCTTTCTCTTGTCACAGGGGTGGCAAGAGGCCTGAGCCAGACATTTTCTTGCCCTTATATACATATATGTGCACATATATGTAGATATACATATAGATGCACATGTGTAGTTTATATATGTAGTTATATACATATGTATTGTATAAGTCTGTATAAAAATACACCTATACATGTTTATGGAGGTCTAATGCAAGCTTATAGCACCCGGGAAAGGGAGCTTACTTCTGGAAGAGGCATGATGATGTATAGGGGAAGTGCTTTGAAGAAACTGTGGAGCATGCATGGACATTCTATAACTGGTTGTGGTCAGCTAACTGTGTTAAAGAGGAAGCTATTTGACTGGCTGTAGAAGAATTCAAAAAGTTCTTTTCAGTTACTTCTCCTTTTGCCTTATTCACTATTTGAGAATCTCGGTGACTCATTCATGTTGTCCAGTAAGAGAACATACTATAAGGGAAAGGCCTCTTCAACTTTGTGAATTCAAAAAGTCCAGAGGGTGCCTCAGCATCCTGGTATTTCATGGTCTGGGCTCTAGAGTCAGTGCAGCATTAATGGCCTGAAGAATAAAGAGTAACTTTTTGGATCCCAGCCCAGCAGTAGCTGAGACAAGGACTTTTACAGCAAAGATGCTGACTTTGGGTGTATTTGCTAAGATCAATGCTGTGTAAGGACAGAGCTAAGTTTTGAGCCCCTCCCTCCTTAACATGTTGAGGGAAAATGTTTGTAGTTTTTCCGTGTTATATCTTTGAAGGAAATATTCTTTTGTAAAAAAAAAAGTACTCAATATTAAATGGTTAAATAGAACAGTCACTAGTCAATGGCACCTAAAAGTATGTGTGTATGGGGAGTGGAGGAGGAAGACACACATCTAGTTAGCGAAAGTACAAAAGAGATAGGCCTTCAACCTGCCTGGCTCTGGGATACCAAGGGCATACTTGCTACGTTTAGTTCAGTAAATAATTAATTGATCTATCCTTTCTCTCTTCTGTTGATGAAAAACATGAAATTTCCCCTAAGGATTGCTTTACTGATGCTCACAAATTTTGATATGTTGACTCACTGTTTTTTTTTTTTTTTAGGGGAGGGAAGTGAAATTATCTATTGTTTCTATGACTCTTTCTTGGATCCACTAGTTTTTTAAGTTTAAGTTATATTGTCTCCAATTAATTTTGAATACTTTCTTCAATGGCCCTTTATTCAATACATTTTATTTCATTATGGTCGGTAAAGGATGGGCTTAATATAGTTCTGTTTTTCTGAATGTGTGAAGTTTTTATGTCCTCACACATGACCAGTTTTTGTAAAGACGGCATGCACAATTGAGATGTATTCATATTCCTGGCTAGCTGATCCCAAACAACCTAAATATTCCTCTAAAAAAAAGTGTACTAAATACAAATTTACAGCTCACATACCTTTTTCTCTTCTCTGTATATGGAAATATTCGTGTTTATTAATTTTTGTCAAGTTTATAATTAAAAAAATAAAAGGATATTAAAGTCTAAAAGGAAATACGTAAACTGCGTTTGTGGTGACAGGCAAATTAGGTGCTGGGCAGGAAGAGTCTTTCAGGCGGTAGAGGGTCTCAAAAAGCTCTGGACAGATCTCGCTTCCAGCAGTGTCCTCGCTCCTCCTCCAATGACATGCGCAATGGCGATCGAGCGGAGCTTTCCCTAAGGGGCTCCGTTTGTGGTTGGGCCTACTGAGAGGTAGGTATAGGATGCCTGGCCGGGTAGGGGGTAGGGTGTGCAGGGGAAGGTGGAGGGGAAATGTGCAAATGCCGGAGTGGGAGTGGGTATCGCGACTTCAGGGGAAGAAGGTCGCTGTTGGGCCGCCTAACGGAAGCAACATGAGCCCTAAAATTTTGGGGAACCTTAGTGCCAAGGCCCCGCCTCTGCAGGAGACCTTCTGAAGGGAGGCCAGGGATGCGTGCGCAGCTCCGATACCATTTCTGGACGCCTTGGTTCGGTGTAGGACATCCGTCCTGCGATCCTATCTCCAGGTATTTACTGACTCAGACTCTGGTTACCTGGGCTTCTTTCTGTCCGAGGAGGTCAGACATCTTAAAACCACCCTGGGGGAGAATCTGTAGTCTGAGGCTTGTTTTTTGCCTGAGTAACTGTGTGTGGGAAGGGGGTGGTGAGAGAGAACCACTGGGCTGGAACTGTTTGTCATTTGTCACTTGAGCGGAGGCAGGTTCCGGAACGCGGAAGGGGCAGGAGACTTGAACGGAAGCTTCCGCCAGCAAACTTTACTGAGTCCTCACTGTTACACAGAACGTGACCACTGCAAGGCACCTTTGATATCCTTCAGTACAACCCTCATTTTACAGATGAAGAAACTCAGAGACAAAATGACTTTAGATAGGTCACACAGCTGGTAACTGGCAGAGCCAGGTCAGAAAGCTAGATCTCCTTACACCAAGTACCCGTGCTCTCTCCGTGAAACCATGCCCCTGCTTACTCAGTGCCTTGGTTTTTTTTGAGTCCCCTGAGGTCTGATTGTGTAACTGAATCTGTTATGGCCCTCCTGCTACTACTGATGTGTCTCTGCTGTCAGTAACGTTTACCTGAGTGTTTAGTTTGTGTGAAAAATGCACATTCCTTGCTGTGGATGCAGATTTGAACCTTTAATGAGGCTTTTTTTTTTTGGCAAGGCAATTGGGGTTAAGTGACTTGCCCAGGGTCACACAGCTAGTAAGTGTCGAGTATCAGTTCTGATACAGGGTTTGAACTCAAGTCCTCCTGACTCTAGTGCTAGTGCTCTATCCACTGCGCCACCTAGCTGCCCCCCTTAATGAGGCTTTTGCTGAAGAAATGCTTACCTTGGACATGAAGATAATTTTTCAAGTCATCCAGAAACCAAATTTTATCAAAAAGCAAACAGTCCTAGGTCAGGTATACCATCTTTGGAGAGCAGAAAACAGTCCAAAAAATAAACATAGCCACCTGCATTTTATAATTAGGAAACTGGGTAATAAAAAAATGTAGTGGTTAGGCTTGCCAGTTAGTTACAAATATAGGAGGAAAAAGAATCCAGGTACCCTGCTTAACATTATATGCTTCTGTAACTCGACATTGTGGTGTATAGTAAAAGAATGTCAGACTGGTTTTAATCCTGTTGCTGCCACTTAGTAGATGTATTATTATGTACAAGTCATTTAAGCTCTATTAATGTTTCTTGACTTGTGAGATGAGGATATTAATAAATAAATAACAATGTTTATGCTACTTACCTCATTCAATTAAAAAAACCTCACTTATTAACAAGCGCTATGCTAGGTTCTGAGGATGGAAAGACAAAAAAAAACCAAAATAGTCCCCTCCTCAGGTAATTTATACTCCTCGAGGTATATATCTTTTAATAGATGCAAGAGAGTGAAAGATAATGCAAGATAAGGAGTATAGAGGGCAACTGAAAGATCAAAGAATGAGCCTAGGAATATGTGAGGCCTGAGAGAGCACTAATAAGCAGGGTAGGAGGGATTCAGGGAAAGCTTCACAGGAGTTGACACCTAAACTTTTTCTTGAAGGAAAATAGGAACTCTGAAAGGCAAAACTGAGGAGGGAGTATATTTTAGCCATGAAGAATGATTTGTGAAATCCTCAGATGTGGAAAGTGGCATTTTTGAGTTCAGGAAAAAAGCTGGAACGTAGAATGTATTAAGGTGAATATTGTGAAATCAAACTGAAAAGGTAGGTTGGAGATTCATTGTAGAGGGCCTTAAATTTGAAGCTGTTTTCCTAGTGGCAATAGGGACCTCTTGAAGGTTTTTGAGTAGGGGAGTGGTATGCTCAAACCTGTGCTTTCCAAAAGTGACAGTTGTGGAGGTGAATTAGAACTGGAAGAGATAAGAGGCAGGGAAATGAATTAGTCAAATAAGAGTACTGGAATACAATGGTAGCAAAGCACATGGGGAAAAGAAGAAGAGTAGGAGGTATTGTGGTGGTATAATCAACCAGACAGTATCTGATTGGAAATTAGATGGGGAAGGAAGGTGGAGAGGGGGAATAGGGAAGGATCAAAGATTAAAATGAGGTTATTGGAAGGATGTTGGTGCCCTGGCCATAGACAAGAGGAAATTTAGAGGGAAATAGGAGTCCTTTTTGGAAACATTGAGTTTGAGGTATCAGTGGACAGAACTTCTGGACTGGTGTTAACTAGAGATTAGGGCTGGATGTATATATACATTTGGGAGTCATTTCTCTATTGATAATAATTAAACCTATGTGATCTAATGAAGTCATTGGAGAGATGATATAACACTCCATTAGTTGGCCTACTAACATTCTCCATTTGCATGGTGGGTTGCTGATTATCAATATAAACATCTTTACAATGCATCAAAATAATGCATTGTATTGCTTAGGCAATAATCTATTATTTTAAGAACTTCTACCTCACAATACATTTCACTACTTACAATTAAGGCAAGCTGCACATATTTTCAATTTGAAAGGTGGTTGGGGGAAACAACAAGTATTTATTGAGCACATATTATGTACTAGACTCTGTTAAGCACTTTACAATTATTATGTCATTTGATTGTGTCATTCCTATTGATAAATGAACTCCATAGGAAATGTTCCTCACTTTCTTCCTTCTCTGTTTCCAAAAAGCTCTTTCAAACATATTATTGGTGAATGTAGTCATTTCTGAGTGATTCTTCCCACATCAAATAAATGGAGTTTGGTGCAAGGTTAGGGCCCTAATTCTCCTCTCTTCTCAAGTACATAAGGCCAAAGTCTTTTTTGAATAGGAGTTTTTAATCTTTTTTTATGTCAGACATCTCTGGTAAATTATATTGAAAAAAGATGTAATTTTTTTTCTCATCCAAGTTTACAGACCCCTTCAGGGACACCAAGTTAAAAACCTGTCCTTTAGAAGTTCTTGAGTATTGAGAAGTCAACTGAGCCTTTTTATCATGCCTCTTTGAAATTTTCCTTACAGATTAAAGGGCTGGGGTCAGTGGTTGTTGTGAGGATAAAATAAGATCACATATATGAAATCACTTTGGAAACTAGCCCTACCCTCTCTCTATTCCTACATGCTCCCTCTGTGCATTCTGTTCATCCTTCTATAGTTCTATCTCTAACAGTTGCTTTACCTGATCCTACCCCCTTTATGTAAACACCTTCCAATACAGGGCCTGAAACCCTAGCAATGATGATAGCCTTCCTCAACTCATTATTCCTTAGTAACAACATACTCCCACCTCATCACCCCATCCACATCCCAGTAATTTTGAACCCTTGGCTGTTGTGGTTCAAACCCCATTTTCATCAAACCCATCTTCCACTGACTGCTTCCTTATTCCATCCCTCTCAACTCCTACCCCTGACCCCCAGTATCCTACTTTAGAGCTATTTTGTCTTTAAACTTTTTCTTTCTCACTGCTTCTATTTTGTACTCACTGAGATCTGGCTCCTTCCTGATGACACAACTTTCCTGCGTTTGGATATATACTTCCCCTTAACTCACTGGTCTTGGTAGAAGAGTTGCAGTGTCCTAAGGGTTAATAGGTAACAGTTACAAGAATTGTAATTGATTGTATGATAAATATGGATTGAGTGAACCTCCAAGCAGAAATGGTAGAGGGGGAGCCTAGAAGTGCCCTCTTATTCTGTGACCAATCTTGCTCTGCCAAGCTTCAACCTTGAACTATTCCCACCATCTACTGCCTTCATTTCTACTGAAATGCCACTGAACAAAGTTGGAGAAAGTTATAAAAACATGTTAACTGAGTCTGCTACAAATTTATTTTACATATCTTATATTTACAACTGGGCCCTCACTGCTGGTAGGCAATCATTTTACACTTCCCTAATTGATTTGCTATCCCACTTACCACAATGACTTTTCCAAACTTTTTCCTTCTTCTTCAAATCTCCCATAGTTTCTCCTCCCCCACACTCACAACTGAGAGCATTGCCTTCAGGCTGTTTGTAGAGAGCTCCCTCTTTTTCCCTCCTACTCATCTCAGATACACTTTGCCACTATTTCCTCCTGTCTCACATGAGAGAGAGAGTTTTGCCAAGGAAAAATCCTCAACATATCTGTCTTCTCCAGCAGATTGTCCCTCTATCATCTCTACTCTCATTAATCTTCAATCTCTTCCCGTCTGTTGGCTCCTTCTCTACTGCCTACAAGTTCACCCATGTCAAAAACCTGTCGTTTATCATTTATCCCATCTACCTATCATAACTCTTCCCCTTTTTGGCTAACTTCCTTGGAAGACTGTCTAAAAGAGGCAACTTCACTTCCTTTCCTCTCACTTGTTTCTTAACTTCTGATTTCTGATTTCTAACCTCATCATTCAACTGAAACTTCTCTCCAAAGTTACCAATGATCTCTAAATTGTTAAATCTAGTTGTCTTTTCTCAACCTTTATCCTTCTTGACCTCTCTTCAGCCTTTAACACTGTCAATCATCCTCTTCTCCTTGATACTGTCTTCTCTCTAGGTTTCATGACACTGCTCTCTCCTGGTTCTCTAACCTAACTCCTTTGTCTTCTTTGCTGGATCTTCATTCAAGTCACAGTTTTAGTGAGTGTCCCTCAAGGCTCTGTCCTAGGCCTTCTTTTCTTCTATATTGTGCTTTGTGTTCCTTTCAGCTTCTATACCATCTTCATGCGAATGAGTGTCTGATCTAATTATATAACACTAACCTCTCTCCTAGTTTTGTGGCTCTAGCTGTTCCTTTGAACTAGATGTTTTGTAGATATCTTAAAATCCACATATTCAAAACTGAACACATTATCTTCTCCATCCCATGGATCTAATGATTCTCAAATCCACCTATCCTGCCCTAACTTCTCTGTTGACCTCCAATCTCTCATCTCCAACTGACTTTCAGACATCTTGAAATGGATGTCCAGTACATATCTAACTCAATATCTCCAGAATTGAACTCGTTATCTTTCCCCCATACCCTCCTTCCCTCCTACCATCCCTATTACTGTCAAGAGCACCTCTGTCTTCCCAATTCCCCAGACTTACAACCTAACTTCAACTCCTTACTGTCTCTCATTCTCTATATCCAATCTACAGGGCTATCAATTTCACTTTTGCAACACCTCTCAAATATACCCCCTTCTGTCCTCTGATATTGCCACCATTCTGATACAGGCCCTCATCATCTCATATCTAGACTATGGCAATAGCCCGCTCATGTGTCTTTGTGCCTCAAGTCTTTCTTTCTACTCCAACCTATCCTTCATTCAGCCACCAAAATGATTTTCCTAAAAAGCAGGTCTAGCACAGTGGATAGAGCACTGGCCCTGAAGTCAGGAGGACCTGAATTCAAATCCAGCCTCAGACCAAACACTTGACACTTAACTAGCTGTGTGACCCTAGGCAAGTCACTTAACCCCAATTGCCTAAAACCCCCCAAAAAAACCAAAACAAAAAAAATAAATAAAAGGCAGGTCTAATTATGTCGACCCACTCCCCATCCTTATCCATACTCAATAAACTCCAGTGGCTCCCTTTCTCCTCTAGAATCAAATACAAAATATAAGTTTGGCATTCAAAGCCCTTATATGTTGCTCCCTTCCATGTATTCTTCAATACATGGCCTCTTTGCTTTTCCATGAACTAGACATCCCTGTTCCTGGCATTTTCTCTTAATTGCTCTTGACTTTCTCTTAATTGGCTGTCTGAAATGCTTGGAATGCTCTCCCTCCTCAATTCTCACTACTGACTTCTCTGCCTTCCTTTGAGCCTCAGCTAAAATCCCTTCTTCTATAAGAAGCTTTTCCCAATCCCTTTTAATTCTAATACATTCCCTCTTTTAATTATTTCCTGTTTGTCTTGTATATAGCTTGTTTGTCTATATTTGTTTACTTGTTGTCTCCCTCATTAGATTGTGAGCGTGTTGAGAACAGGGACCATCTTTTATCTCTTTTTGTATCCCCAGCACTTAGCACAGTGTTTGGCACATAGTAGGTGCTTAATAAATGATTATTGACTAACAGTTGAGGGCCCCACTCTCCTCCCATTTACCTGTTCAGGCTTACTACCTAGATGTCATTCTCAACTCTTTATCCTCTCTCACGTGGACAACCACAGAAGTAGTTGCCAAATCTGTTCATTTCTTCATTTGCGACATCTCTAATATACATACCCTTCTCTTCTCTGATACTGCACTCTCTGCTCTGATACCTGTACCTCAGGTGCAGGCCCTCATCATTTTATGCTTGAATTATGGCAATAATCTGCTGTTAAGTCTCCCTGTCTCAAGTCTTTCTCTACTCCAGTCCATCCTCTTCTCGGCTATCAAAGTGATCTTCTTAAAGCACCAGGCTGATTGTGTTAGTTCCCATCACCCTCCCATTTAATAAATTCCTGTGGCTCTCCATTATCCCCAAGTTCAAATATAAAGTCTTGTGTTTGACTTTTAAAGTCCTTTATAACTTGGCTCCTTTCTAACTTTCCAGTCTTCTTGAACTCTTTTTCCCTCTCAACATACTCTACAATCCAATGATTCTGTCTTCCTTGCTGTTACTCAAACAAGACACTCCATCTCTCAACTCCATTCATTATCACTAGTTATCTCCCTTGTCTGGAATTCTCTCCCCATCTTTGCCTCCTAACTTCCCTTGCTTCCTTCAAATTTTAGCTAGAAGTATCATTTTCTGAAAGAAGTCCTTATTGGTTCCCCCTTAATGCCAATACTTTCTGTCTGAAATTATCTCTAATTTATACTGTATACATCTTGTTTGTATATAGTTGTTTGCATGTTTTCTCTTCTTGAGAGCAGGATTGTTTTGTCTTGACCTTTCTTTAAAAGGCCTTTGACACACAGTGCTTGGCACATAGTTAATCACTTAATAAATGCTTGTTGACTTGACTTGAACCTTTACAGTTGTTGTTTTCCTATATTTGAATTACCAATTTCCAGAACAAATATGGTCTTCCATTTGGAAGGAGAGAGGAGAACTCTAGCTACTGATGTTAATGGAAGCATCTATCTAGTACAGGTAAAATTGGTCTCTTTCATTGCTTTGTATTCTCTAGCTTTATTTTCTTAGGACTCTATAACTTCCCCAAAAGAGTAGCACAAAGGAAGAGAAAATGATCACTGTGTTCTTGACATCTCATGTGGTTAGTCTTACTAGTAATCATTAAAGAAGTGGAATCTCAAAAATTTTGATCAAAATATTCTCCTCAGTACTCCTCAGATCTGCTGGGATGGTGATTAATGTTAAATGAGACTAGAACGGTATTTTCTCTTTTTCCTTAGTTTTGATTCATTATTTCTGAATAAGGGTACCTGTATCTCACTTCACATTTGATGTTTTAAAGCTTTTCCTTTCCTCATTACCCACTCCTCTTACAGTACTTTTCTACTCCTTGTCTAAAACTTAAATTTGTCTACATTTACTTTATTTCAATTTAACATCTTCCTGTTCTCCCAGATGAATTTTCTTTCCCAGTTATTAATCCTAATTAATTAGTAATCCTTACCTAGTATTTCCACCAATTCAGCATGACAAATATTTGTTTGCACCTATTGTGTATAAGACTATGGTGCTGGTGGTAGTGGGGATACAAAGATGAAATATGAAATAGTCCCAGACCTCAATGAGCTTACATATATACTTTTCTTTCCTTTGAGTTGGGGAGGTATGGTATATAAATTTGTTGTTTTCCAGTTTTTTCAGTCATGTCCAGCTCTTTGTTACCCCTTTTTTGGATTTTCTTGGTAAAGATACTGGAGTGGTTTGCCATTTCCTTCTCAAGTTCATTTTACAGATAAGGAAACTGAGGTAAATAGGGGTTAAGTGACTTGCCCAGGGTCACACAACTAGCAAGTGTCTGAGGCCAGATTTGAATTCAGGTCCTCCTGACTCCAGGCCCAGTGCTCTATCCATTGGCTCACCCAGCTGCTTCCTTCTGTGTATGTACATATATATTATCATATTTTGTATCCACATATATGCATATATATGTATACATATAACACACATATACACATGCATTGTGCATTCATATATGTGTGTATCTGTACACATATATACATGTATATACATACATATATACAGAGAGAGAGAGAGAGAGAGAGAGAGGAGAGAGAGAGAGAGAGAGAAGAGAGAGAGAGGGAGAGAGAGAGAGAGAGAGAGAGGGAAAGAGTATAAGACCTGGAATCAGGAAACCTGAATTCAAATTTTGTCTTACTATCTGTATTACCATGGACAAGTCACTTAACCTATCCATATCTGACCTTTTTTATTTGTAAAATGAGAGTGATACTTGCACTACCTTCAAAAATCTTAAAAAAAAATTAATCCATACTAGCAGTGCACAACTCTGATGATTTTCAAAAGCTATATGGCAGTTTTGAGAAAGAAAAGTAAGGGAAAGTTAAGGAGAGGTGAGTAGTAAATTAAATCTCTGATCTTGCCAGCTAAGTGCCTTTAGTACTGAAGTGCCTTTTGCTACCTTGTCCAAGGTAGTGTTCTCTCAAGAGACCCAAACAACATAGTTCAGGAAGATTTAAGGAGTGGCAAAAGGCATGCACACACACACACACACACACACACACACACACACACATACATGCACACACATTACATAATGTATGTATAATAAGTAAAATATTATATATGTGTACACAGATAGGTGAGCAATGAATGGAGCTCTAGGCCTGGAGTCAGGAAGATCTGAGTTCAGTTCTGGCCCCAGACACTTACTATCTGTGTGACCCTGGGCAAGCCACTTATCCCTTATTTACCTCAGTTCCTTATCTGTAAAATGGGGACACAATGGAGAAGGAAACAGCAAAGTACTCCAGTATCTTTGCCAAGAAAATCATGGAAAAAGTCTGTAAAATCACATAGAGTTGGACAGAACTGAATTACAAAAACAAATATACACAGATGTGTGTGTTAGATATCTACTCTGAACGTAACACACAAAAAATGAAAATGGACAGTAGAACAGAAAAAGAGGATTATGTGTGAAGTTAT
Source organism: Phascolarctos cinereus (assembly GCF_003287225.1). Lineage (NCBI taxonomy): Eukaryota > Metazoa > Chordata > Mammalia > Diprotodontia > Phascolarctidae > Phascolarctos > Phascolarctos cinereus. The sequence goes on from NW_027555958.1 coordinate 259,883,326, forward strand.
GAATTTCTGTTACATGCAACTTACTTTAAAAAATTATAATACCAATAAACATTTATTAAACATCTACTATGCATAAGGTACTGTGCTAAGTGCTGGGGATACAAAAAGAAGCAAAAAACAGTCCTTGCCTGTAGGGAGCTCATACTCTCAAGGGGAAAACAACATACAAATGAATATATACAAGGCAAGCTATATACGAGATAAATAGGAAATAATTAACAAAAGCAATAACAATTAACAGGAACTAGAATTAAAAGGGGTTAGGAAAGACTTCAAATAAAATATGAGATTTCAGTTGGGACTAAAAGAAAGCCATAGTTGGAGTCGAGGAGGGAGAGCAATTCAGGCACAGGAGACCACCAGGGAAAAGATGCTTGGAGCTGAGAGGTGGAATATCTTGTTTGAGGAATAGCAAGGAGCCCAGTGTTACTAGGTTATGGTCTAGAGTAAGATGTAAGAAGACTAGAAAGGTAGGAGGGGGTTAGGTTTAAAGAGCTTTGAATGCCAAACAGAACATTTTATATCCTGAAGGTGATATAAAAACTGGAGTTTTTTGAATAGAGGGGTGACATGGTCAGACCTTTACTTTAAGAAAACCACTTTGGTGGTTGAATGGAGGATGTATTGGAGTGAAGAGACTTGAGCTAGGAAGACCCATCAGCCTATAAAAAAAGTATAAAATACATTCTGCATGTTACTTTCAAAGCTCTCTTGCTTATATCTCTGTTGCCTTCTGAATGTTCTCCTCTGTGGAAAAAAAATTGCTTTTTTTTTTATTGGCAATACTATCACTAACTTTCACCTTCCCTGAAAATCCCTGCTTCCAATGAAAAAAAGAAAAACGTAATCCTTATAACAAATAAACACAGTCATACAAAACTAATCCACACATTTCCCATGCCCCAAAATGTGCTTTTAAAAAATTTTTTATATCTTCAATCCGTTACCCTCTGTCAATAACTGGGTAGTCATTGTTCTTCTGAAATCAAGTTTTGTCATTGCATTAATAAGAGTTTTAAAAGTCTTTCAAAGTTATTTTTTTAAATATAAATTTATTTTAGTTTTCAACATTTACTTCCACAAGATTTTGAATTCCACATTTTCACCCCATCTTGCCCCTCTCCCACCCCAAGATGGCATGCATTCTGAATACCCCTTCCCCTAGTCTGCCCTCCCTTCTATCTCTCCCCCCTCTTCTATCTCACCCCCCCCACTTCTCTTATCCCCTTCCCCTTCCATTTTCTTGTAGGGCAGGATAGATTTCTGTACCTCATTTTCTGTATTTCTTATTTCCCAGTTGCATGTGGAAACATTTTTTTTTTAAAAATGTGTTTTTAAAACTTTGGGTTCCAAATTTTCTCCCTTCCTCCCTCCCCAACCACCCTCATTGAAAAGGCAAGCAACTCAATACAGGCCATATATGTGCAGTTATGCAAAACACTTCCATAGTAGACATGTTGTGGAAAACTAACTCATTTCCCTTAATCCTATCCTGCCCCTCTATTTATTCTATTCTTTCTTTTGACCCTGTCCCTCCTCAGAAGTACTTCCTTCTGATTACCCCTTTCCCAATCTGCCCTTCTCTCTATCAGCACCCTGCTCTCTTCTCCCCTTCCTCCCCTATTTTCCTGTAGGGTAAGACAGATTTCCATACCCAATTGAGTGTGTATATTACTCCCTCCTTAAGCCAAATCCAATGAAAATAAGATTCCCTCATTTCCTCTCACCTTCCCCTGTTTCCCCTCCACTGTAAGAACCTTTTCTTGTCTGTTTTGTGTGAGATAATGTACCCCATTCTACCTCTCCCTTTCTCCTTCTCCTAGTATAATCCTCTCACCCCTTAATTTTATTCTCCAGATATCACCCTTTCATCTTAACTCACCCTGTGTCCTCTATCTATCTATCTATCTATCTATCTATCTATCTATCTATCTATCTGTCTATCTGTCTATCCATACATATAATTTTTTCTCCTCACACTACCCTAATACTGACAAAGGTCTCATGTGTTATAAATATCATCTTTCCATGCAGCAATGTAAACAGTTCAGTCTTAATAAGTCTCTTATGATTTCTTTTTCCTGTTTACCTCTTCATGTTCCACTTGAGTCTTGTATTTGAAAGTCAAATTTTCTATTCAGCTCTGGTCTTTTCATCAGAATGCTTGAAAGTCCTCTATTTCACTGAATGACCATTTTTTCCCCTGAAGGATTATACTCAGTTTTGCTGGGTAGGTGATTCTTGGTTGTAATCCTATCTCCTTTGCCCTCTGGAATATTATATTCCATGCCCTTCAGTCCCTTAATGTAGAAGCTGCTAAATCTTGTGTTATCCTGATTGTGTTTCCACAATACTTGAATTGTTTCTTTCTGGCTGCTTGCAATATTTTCTCCTTGACCTGGGAACTCTGGAATTTGGCTACAATATTCCTAGGAGTTTTCCTTTGGGGATCTCTTTCAGGAGGAGAGCAGTGGATTCTTTCAATTTCTATTTTGCCCTCTGGTTCTAAAATATCAGGGCAGTTTTCCTTGATAATTTCTTGAAAGATGATGTCTAGGCTCTTTTTTTGATCATGGCTTTCAGATAGTCCAATAATTTTTAAATTCTCTCTCCTGGATCTATTTTCCAGGTCAGTTGTTTTTCCAATGAGATATTTCACATTGTTTTCTAATTTTTCATTCATTCGGATTTGTTCTACTGTGTCTTGGTTTCTCATAAAGTCACTAGCTTCCAATTGCTCTATTCTAATTTTTAAGGAAGTATTTTCTTCAGTAATCTTTTGGACTTCCTTTTCCATTTGGCCAATTTTGCTTTTTAGGGCATTCTTCTCCTCATTGGCTTTTTGGACCTCTTTTGCCATTTGGGTTAGGCTATTTTTTAAGGTGTTATTTTCTTCAGGTTTTTTTTTGGGTCTCCTTTAGCAAGCTGTTAGCTTGTTTTTCAAGATTTTCTTGCATCACTCTCATTTCTCTTTCCAGTTTTTCCTCTACTTCCCTTACTTGCTTCTCAAAATCCCTTTTGAGCTCCTCCAAGGCCTGAGACTGATTTATATTTTTCTTGGAGGCTTTGGATGTAGCAGCTTTGACTTTGTTGTCTTCTTCTGGTTGTGGATTTTGATCTTCTTTGTTGCCAAAGTAAGATAGTATAGTCTGACTCTTTTTGTGAGGTTTGCTCATGATCCAAGCCAATTACTTGAGTTTTAAACTCCTTGTTAAGGTAAGAGTCTGCTTCCAATGTGGAGAATGTACTGTCCCAAGCTTCAGAGGTTTGTGCAGTTGTTTTCAGAGATACTTCTAGGGACCTGTAAAGTTTCAGTTCTTCCAAGGCATTATGATAAGGGTTGAGGTGTTTATTCTTTTCCTGGCCTGTGCTCTGGTCTTTGAGTGACTGACCACAAGCAGTCTTTTCTCTCTTGGAACTGTGATGAGGGTTTCCTCTCTACCACTACTACAAATTCTACTGTGCCAGCACTCTTCCTCACCCTAAGGCCGCTACCCAGAACTGTGTTCCAGATCGAAGCACGGGCAAAGCAAGAGATTCCTGCTTCAGCACTGGCAAAGAGATCTCTGCAATCCGTCTCTGATCAGCCACAATTCCCCCTCAGTCTGTGGGCTGGAAGCTCAGGAGGCAGCTGCCTCCCGGGCCGATTTCCTCGGGGAATGGAGCTGAGACCCCACGCTCCTCTCTCAGCACCGCAGAAATAGACTTTTCCCACTGACCTTCTAAGTTGGCTTTGGCGTTTGTGGATTGAGGAGTCTGGAAACTGCCACAGCTGCCATGATTCAGTCCTGTGAGGCCTGCTCCAGGTTCGCTGCAGCCTGTGGGCCCACACCGCACTGAGCTACTCTCCGCGTCTGGTGCGATATGCCTTTCTGATCAACCATCCAGGTTGTCTTGGGCTGGAAATTTGTTTTACTCTTTTTGTGGGTTCTGCTGCTTTAGAATTTGTTTAAAGCCATTTTTTTCAGGTATTTGGAGGGGTTTGGGGAGAGCTCAAGCAAGTCACTGCTCTGCCCCCCAAAGTTATTTTTATTTCCAGTATTACCATATAAATTGCTCTCCTGGTTCTATTCACTTTATTCTGTATAATTTTATGTGAGTCTTCTCAGATCTCTTTTGTCATTTTTAGTGGTGCAATATTTTTCCATTAATTTCACATACCATAATATATTAAACTATTCTCTAATTGATAGACATTTTCCTTTGTTTCCAATTCTCTGTTATAGCAAAAAGAGCTGCTATAAATATTTTTGTGCATGTGGTTCCTTTTTCTCTTCCTGTGAACTCTTTAGAACATAGACCTAGGAGTGCTATTGCTGGGTCAAAGAGTATAGATGGTTTACTATCTTTTTGCTTGTAGTTTTAAATTACTGTCCTGAATGGCTAGATGGTTCATAGCTCACCAACAAACAGTACTTCCTTAACTCTTCTAACAACTATCATTTTCCTTTTTATGTCATTTTTATTGACTTTCCAGTTCTCTGGAAAAGCCATATTTCCTAGCATGTGTTAATTTCAATACTGGAAATTAATATATGTATATGTACACATATACAATCTTCTTCCTACTGGCCTAGTATTCTTTCCCCCTCAAAACAAAATAGATGACATTTGCATTTTTAATTTTTTTTTTCAGATTTGGAGACCAAGAAAGGAAGACAATTGCAAAATATCTCTTAAGCAAGAGATTCACCAGGTCAATAATGGAAAAACTCAGAGGGGACATTACACAAGGTCCCATTTTTGGAGAAGAGTGTGAGACTGAGGACAAATCAGGGAGGCAGGAGCAGAGCCCTGCAGGGAAGATTCAGAAGAAATCCTTTTCCAAGAAGAAAGGTTTTAGGCAATTGATAGTCACCAAAAATATAATGCCCACTGAAGAAAGAGATGATAAATGTAATGATTTTAGGAGAAACTTCACATTGAAGTCAAAACTTATTACTCATCAGAGAATTCATATAGGTGAGAAATCTAGTAGTTTTGACGCATGTGGAACTTTCAAACAGCATTCAGAATTAGTTAAATGTCGAAAAATTTGTTCAAGGAAGAAAACTTATAAGTGTAATGACTGTGAAAAAATCTTTAGTGACCGCTCAAACTTTATTCGTCATCAGAGAATTCACACTGGAGAGAAACCCTATAAATGTAAGGAATGTGGGAAAGCCTTCAGCCAGAGCTCATCCCTTATTGAACATCAAAGAACTCATACTGGAGAGAAACCCTATAAATGTAATGAATGTGGAAAATCATTCACTGTGAGCTCATCCCTTACTCAGCATCAGAGAATTCATACTGGAGAGAAACCCTATAAATGTAATGAATGTGGGAAAGCTTTCAGTGATTGTTCATCCTTTACTCAACATCAGAGAATTCATACTGGAGAAAAACCTTATAAGTGTAATGAATGTGGGAAAGCCTTTAGTGATTTCTCATCCCTCACTCAACATCAAAGAATTCATACTGGAGAGAAACCCTATAAGTGTAATGATTGTGGTAAAGCTTTTAGCCGTAGTACACACCTAACTCAACATCAAAGAACTCATACTGGAGAAAAACCTTACGAATGCAATGAATGTGGAAAAGCCTTCACTGCACACTCAACTTTTACTCAACATCAGAGAATTCATACTGGAGAGAAACCCTATGAATGCAGTGATTGTGGGAAGGCTTTTCCTGAAAGCTCATCACTTACAAAACATCAGCGAGTTCATACTGGAGAGAAACCCTATGAATGCAGTGAATGTGGGAAAGCCTTTAGCCAGAGCACACACCTTATTCAGCATCATAGGATTCATACTGGAGAGAAGCCTTATAAGTGTAATGAATGTGGAAAAGCCTTTGGTAATAGCTCAGTCCTCCTCCGACACCAGCAACTTCATACAGTAGAATAATCCTAATATAAAAATTTGGGGAAAAAAGTTTTTCTTAATTTGCCCTAACTTTCCATTGACACACTTGGCATTTACTTCTAACTTTAATAGGAAGACCAGGCCTATTACTTAGATTTCAGTCCCATAAAATTAAGCATATAAAAAGCCTCCTAGCTGGGGTAGGGATATCAGAAACAAGATTTCCTTATTAGTGTGTCATCTATAGATATAATTTTGCCTGCCTTCTACTGCTTCTTTGGTTCCTGTACATCTCTTGATTCTTGTCTGCCTGCCCTCCCACCCAAACTTAGAATCATACACTTTGCCCCGATCTTTGTCTTTGTTCTCATCTGCCTACATATAGGGGTTCTGATATTATTTTATTAGTATCTGTGCATGCCTTCATTTTTACTTGTTTACCTGGATCCTACCACTCTGATCTTTACTGATCTCAGGTATTCATATATGCTCTGATATATGATTATCTGTCTGCTTTCTCATGCTGTGATTTACACTGACTTTGAGTTAGAATATCAGTTCTCTAATATTTTCACAAACCCCTTGGTTTTCCTAGTCTCGGCTTCCTATTGCTTCCTGTCTATGATATGTTGTTGTCATCAATACTGCAATCACTAACAAATTTATTCCTTTATTTATTTCTTCTGACTGTTGTCTCATCATTCCTATGGCCAAGTGAGATCTATTTCTGCTGTGCCAGTTATATTTGTTTATGAATTGTCTGTACTGATTATTTATAAGCTTCTTAAGGGTCTCTAACAGTGCTGAGAATAGAATAGAAGAGAATTCCTAAATTGAGACTTTTTAAAAGGCAGTAATATGAAAGCAATAAAAAAAAATCAAGAGGTAGATTTAGGCTTGGTTTCAAGAAGACTTACTAATAATTACCACTGTACCAAAGTTTAATTGGCTCCCTTAAAAGGTGATAGGTTCCCCCTCACTTAATGTCTTCAAGCAAAGGCTTGATGACCACTTGTTGGATATGTTGTAGAGGGGATTGTTTTTCAGATATGGGTTGGACTAGAAGACTTCTAAGGTCCCTTCCAAGGCAAAGATTCTATGATTTTATGAACAGGTGCTTCATAAATATTTGTTGGTTTATTAAGGACCTAATATTAGTCCTATTCTATGTGACATCATAGTGGACTTCATAAAATTGAGTTTTTTGCAGTGGTTTATTTCCGCTTACTTACTTGGCCTTCAATTGAAGTGAGCTGATGGTAATGTTTTGTCTTGGCTTCATGGTGTATTCTAGATCATCATATCCAGGTCCCTTTTTGAAATGATTAAGACTAAATAGTATGCTTTTCTGTTAAATTATTATTGTTAAAATAGGGTTAAGTTTTACACTTTTGTTTTCATTGGTATAGGGAACTCACAGGTGAAGAAATACTACCAATTCAGGTCAGCCTCCTTCCTGCAACTTAGAAAATTACCTAGAACACTGAGAGTTTAAGTGGCTTTCCAGAATCATACCACTATTATGTGTCAGAAGCAAGACTTGAAGATAGGTGTTCTTGGCTTTGAGGCTGGCTTTTATCCACCGTTTGATGCTATTTTTAATATAACTATCGAAACAGTGGACCACAAACTTTAAAGAACACTATACAATATATACAATTTGGAAAATATATAATAATCTCATAAAATCTCATTAATCTTCACCTGTTCTCATTCCTAGAGACTTAAGTAAAAACAATTGCACAATTTTTGGAGTTAAACTGTAGCTTTAACATCTCTCATCAACTTTGTATCAAAAATCCTAGGGGTCCATTTCCCTCCAACCTATAATATTCTCTTCCTAATGTGAGACTTTTTTTACAGCTTAGCAGAGAAAGGGCCTTAATGTGACCTCCTGATTTTCCACACTCTTGGTTCCTGCTTCTTCAGAGGAAAATAAGCATGTTGGCCCAGGAGTATCATGCTGCTTAATCAATCCTGTGATAGTCTACCTTTTCTCTAGTCAGCAAAAAAATTCTTTACCTTTCCATTTGGTATTTGCTCTGCACGTTGCATATACACACACAATATGAAATTGATCTTTTTAATCAGTTCTAACTCAAAGCATTGACTAGAAATAGCTTTTCATTAAAAGTCTTGGAGTAACCAAGAGAAATTATTAGCCATACCAAAATACATTTTAATAGAATGTAACATTTCAAAATCAGTGTAAAGTGATTTCTCTATGTACTAGAAAACTCTGAGATACCCTTAATCATGGTAGGGACTTTAGACTTTACCTTTTTCCCTCTATTACTGAAGAGTTGGATCTTAAACCATCCGATGAACACTGTTATCTTGGGCCTCAGTTAACCCTTTGCCTATTTTCCCCATTGACTTGGGTCCATTAAATATTTAGAAGTCCCATCATCGAGGCAGGGTGCAGCTAGCCTCAAACTAGAACCTCTACATCCTAGGAATGCTCTTAAGGTTCTCAGCCCTGCCTGATTGGGAGTTCTGTAGGGTTCTGACTCTAGTTTCTTACTACTTCTGATGAAATACCCAGACCCTAAACTTTAGCTCTACTGAAGTCAGAAGTCTACTGCTTTGAGGGTGGAAGCAACTCTTTTCAATGAGACAGACACTGCCACCTTCACCAATGAATTTGTTTTCATCATGGTTAAGTCTAGGGGTTTGGGGAGTTTGGAGTCTAGGGAAGAAGAGGAAATGAGAAATAATGTTATTGGTCATGAAGACAGCTAGGTAGCGCAAGGTGCTAGTTTTGGAGTCAGGAATACTTGAGTTCAAATTGTGCTTTAGTAGATTTGTGATCCCAGCGCAAGGCATTTAACAATTCTCAGCCTCAGTTTCCTCATCTGAAAAATGAGGATAACAGCACACCTCAAAAGATGTTTTGAAGATCAATTTACTATTGCATGACAACCTCTGTTAGTTTCTTCCATCACCATGGCACAAATTGACAGGATTTGGTGGCTGAAGAAGGAATAAAGATCTCAAGTTTTTAGTCCTGGAACCCTGGATAATCATAACAACAATAGCAGACATTTACATAGTGTTTTAAGGTTTGCAAAGCAATTTATATGCATTTCATTTTGTTATAATTAATATGTGCAGTAAGTTCTGTGGCCCCCATTCCATCACCCCTAGTCCATAAAGAAAGTCCTTTGTGAACATCAATGAGTGATCTTCAGACACCATGCAATTAGCTCATGGAGGCCCTCTTATCATTTTGTGATTTAGGTGTTAATTTTTTAACATGATTTCATTTCTATAAAATATATTTGGGAAGTTGGAGGGAAATAGAGACTAAACTGTATCATTTTTCTGGAGTTGTATCTCCTAGGAATGATCCTCAGCCTTGCACTCTATGTGGATGGCTCTGCTGTGAATCATTCTTTTAAGACCCCCAAGTAGGTGAGGTCAAGAAGTCAATAAAGTTATTTTTTGATAATGAGCCCCTGGAAGAATTTAGGGAGGAGAGACCATGGTCTTGAATTGGTTAAAAAAAATGTATTTCACCTATCTTTCATTCCCCGAAAATAGATTTTCTTCTGTCAATACACGATAGAGCTGATTTTAGTTGCAAGAATTAATAGCGAGAGGCTTTGGAGGCTGCAAGGGAATGGAAAGTTTTTTGGCCCAGTTTATTACTCAGAGGTCCCTTTGGCTGTTGCAAAACTTACTGTCTGTTTAGCTTAGAGACTCCTGAAAAATGTTCCTCAAACTAAAGATGCAGATTGCCCAAGTCTGCCCAGAATTTCCTTCACAGATGGAATCAATCCAGACCTTGCAAGCCAGTCAATTTGAGATGGAACCAAAGCCAAATAAATTATTTTTGGGGGAGCTAATATTCAACATGGTAACTGCCTTCTACTTTAGTCACTACCACCACCAATCCAATTTGTCCGAAGGCAGCTGCATCATGGGGACAAGCACTGTTCTGGAGAGGTCCCCAGGACTGTGTATAAAAGCAATTGGTATATACATGGAGTGCCATATTTCCATGCCCCTCAATGCTTTTTGCTTGAGGGAACCTTCATGTGTTTTTGGGGGGATCTATTTATATTAGCATGAGAAGTAGGAATATTCCCATCTTAGTATAAGAGCTAACAGAGGTCTATAAGGCTAAGAGTAAAGAAAGGGTGCTCATGGGAATAGTAGAAAGTTTGCGAACTCAGAGTATTGAGAGATTTTAGAAATCATCTACTTTAACCTCATTTTACAAATGAAACTCAGGCCCAGAGAGATTATGATTTTGGCCATGATTATATAGGTAATGCATAGGTTCTATTTTGTCACTTTGCCTGAGGTCACAATTGTGACTCATTGAAATCTCTAGATAGTCTGAGATTTGTAAGCCATTTTCAATTTATATTTATCCAAGAGTGAATTATTCAGGTTTTCCAGTTTTGCTGTTTCTCTCCCTTTTCCTTTAAATTGTACATGGGTCAAGCATTTCTGGGGAATAAGACGTGAAGAACTCCAGAACAGTCATTTTGGGAAAAAGATGAAGATAACAATAGGTTATTGAAAATAAACTGATCTTGTCCCCCAAACCACCTTCTGACTTCTAGGCTCCAAATCCCAACCTTAACTTTGAATTCTCTCATTATCTATGTCTTATCATTAGTGAAATCTTTTGAATTTTTTAAAAAAGCGTTTTCTTGCTACTCTTAAAAATATTTTAAACCAAAAACACCATTTACACAGCACAACACAAGAATGTTCTGTATGAAGCTAAATCTCCATTTCGTACTGCTTGCTTATAAAGTACCTAATAAATTACATACATTAATTTCAAAACTTTGTGCTTTCTTCTGAACTTTGTTTTTCCTGTGTACTTTTTAAAATGTTGCAATGACCCTATACTGTACAAAACTCAGTATTCAAACCTGCTGTGTCATATACCCTTTTAGAACAAGTGTTTAGGGGCAGCTAGATGGTGCAGTGGCTAGAGCACCGGCCCTGATGTCAGGACAACCTGAGTTCAAATCCGGCCTCAGCCCAAACACTTGACACTAGCTGTGTGACCTTGGGCAAGTCACTTAATCCCAATTGCCTAAAAATAATAATAAAAAAAAGAGAACAACTGTTTGTTTTCTTGCTTAAGGCTTTGTAACATTTAGCAATGCTTTCTAGATTCCTTTTGTCAGTATCATTTGTAGCTCATGAATCAACATAAATTGTTAGAAGTCATCAAGTTTGAGAAATCTTGGGAAGATTACATGCTTGCCTTTCCTTTCTAAGAAGAGTAATTACATAGAATAAGATTACTAAAGTAGACAAGTACTGTCAGCAATTTTACAATCTGACTGTTTCTGACAAAACATGCTTATGAAAGATTTGTTGTTTAAAGAAAATTCTTATTGAAATAATTTGCTTTTATATCACCAAAATTTCTCTGGATATCTTTTCTCCCTCTGAGAGAGCCATTCCACATAACAAATATTTTTAAAGAAAAAGAGGAAGAGAAAAAAGAAATCAGGAAAATCAATTAATACATCCAAAAAGTCTAAAAAATATATGTATGCTATGTCCAAAAGCCATGCATCTTCCACTTTTGCAAGGAAGCTAGAAAAAAATATCTTCTCATATTTCTTTGAGGTCATACTTGTTCATTGTAATTTTGCAATATTCACTTTTGATTGTTTTGTGATGGTTCCTTGTGTATATTATTTTGTTCAACTCTGCTTACTTCACTCTGCTTCAGTTGTTTAAGTCCATGCTTCTTTGCATTCATCGTATTTGTCATTTTTTACAGCTAAATAAAATTCGTTATATTCATGTACCACAATTTGTTTAGCCATTCTTTGTTTCTAGTTCTTGGCTACTTATCATCATAATAATAGCTAACATTTACCATACATAGCACTTACTATGTACAAGGCATTAATACTAAACACTTTACAATAATCTCTTTTGATCCTCACACAACCTTAGGAGGTTGGTTGGTTGCTTGGTTGGTTGTTGTTCTTCATTCTTGAAGAGGACTAAAGTAACATCACTATGCTAGATTTAAATTTCAGTGTGTTGGACTGTGGCCGATTAGATCAATACGAGCTCGTAATGCTTTACCACAGTCGGGCACAAGTAGTCTGTGTGAACATTTGGGGTGGATTCTCTCAATTTGCACATCCTGTGTTTCGTTTGGGTTGTTTCCGTTCTGCTTTGCTCATAGAGCACAGCGCCTCTGATATGAGCACACCATGCTGTGTGAGCTCTCCATAAAATAGTCTTTTTGGCAAGTGTATTGCATTTAAACAATGTGGCCAGCCCATCAGAGTTGCACTCTCTGAAGCAGAGTTCAAATGCTTGGCAGTTTAGTTTGAGAAAGGACCTGAGTGTCTGGTATCGTATCCTGTGAGATGATTTTCAGAATCTTCCAAAGACAATTCAAATGGAAGTAATTCAGTTTCCTGGCATGGCTCTAGTATACTGTCCAGGTTTTATAGGCATACAACAATGAGGTCAGCACAGTGGTTCTGTAGACCTCATTTTGGTAGTCAGTCTAATACCTCTTCTCTTCCACACTTTCCTCCAGAGCTTCCCAAACACTGAGCTAGTTCTGGAAATGCATGAGTCAACCTCATTGTCAATGTATACATCCCTGGAAAGTACACTACCAAGCTAAGTGAACTTATCCACAGCATTCAAACTCCATTTGCTGTAACCGATGGTTCCACATATGGATGGTATGGTGCTGGCTGATGGAGCACTTATGTTTTCTTGGTGTTAATTGTTAGGCCAAAATTAGCACAAGCAGTAGAGAATTGATCCATACTTTGTTGCATCTCAGCTTCAGAGGCTTCATTGAGTGCATAATCATCTGCAAACAGAAAGGCATACACCAATACTCCCTCCACTTTGGTCTTGGCTTGTAGCCTTTTCGAGTTGAAGAATTTACCATCAGTAGCTGACCTTGATGCCATGTTCATCCTCATTGAAAGCATATGACAACATGGTTGAAAACGTCTATTTATGGGCAAAGACCCTGGGAGGTAGGTGCTATTATTATCCCCATTTTACAGATGAGGAAACCAAGGCAAACAAAAGTGACTTGCCCAGGGTTATAGAGCCAGTAAGTATCTGAGACTGGGTTTGAACTCAGGTTTCCTGATTCTAGGCCCAACCAGGCTTTAACCATTGCACCACCTAGCTGTACCATACCCTATAAAAAGTAATCCTATAATTATTTTGGTACATATAGGAACTTTCTTCTGATCAGTGACTTCTTTGGGAGTATAAATGCCTAGTAGCAGAATTTCGGGTTCAAAAGGTTTGAATATTTTAGTCAATTTATATCCATAATTTCAAATTGCTTTCCAGAGTGATTATACCATTTTATAGCTCCACCAACAATGTTAGTGTGCCTGTCTTTATATAACCTCTCCAACATTGACCATTCTTATCTTTTCTCATCTTTGCCAATTTTATAGGTCTGAGGTGAAACTTCAGTGCTATTTTATTTTGCATTAGTAATTTAGATCTTCCATATGTTTATTAATAGCTTGGGGAACTGTTTGATCATGTCCTTCAACTTAGTTATTGGGGAATGACTTTTAGCTGTGTGCGTATGTTATCTATTTATCTTAGAAATGAATCTCTTATCTAAGGAATTTGATACAAAAATATTTTCCCATTCAATAACTGCCCTTAATCTAGATGCATTAACTTTATAAAATTTTTCAATGGCATGTATTCAAAAGTATTTATCTTTTACAATTTCCTTTGTCTCTTATCCATAGCAATGAAAGCTTTGTGATCTATTTCTCTTCTAATTTTTTTTTACAATATGATCTTTAATATTAGGATCATGTAACCATTTTGAATTTATTGTGGGATATGATACAAGATCTTTGTTTAAGCCTAATTTCTGCCAGACTGCTTTCCATTTTTCTTAGTAGTCTTTACCTAGTAGGATTTTCTTTCCTAAGCAATTTATGTTTTTGGGCTTATCAAACACTGGGTTTTTGAGTTTCATTATTTCTGATTCTCTCTCATCTAGTCTGTTCCATCAATCTGCCTTTCCCTTTTTTTCACCAATACTAAATAGTTTTGATGACTACTGTCTTATAATATAGTTTGAGATCTGGAAGTACTGTTACTCCTGCTTGTTTTTTGATACTTTTGTATGTTAATGAAGGGTCCCTTTGTGCCTGTACTTCGTATAACTTTTAGCATAAATGTCTTGAGCTTTGTCAAAGACTTTTTCTGTAGCCACTTACATGTAGAAAAATAAGTTTTTTTCCTTGCCCTAGTGTTAAGCTGTTCATGTAGCTCTTGTATAAATCCAACTTAGTCATAATGAATGCTTTCTTTGATGAGTTATCATTTAACAAGATTTTATTTACAGTTTTTGAATTAGTATTCATCAATGATATTGGCTTTATTTCTCCTTTGCTTTATCTATCCCTGGTTTGGGTATTAGGACTATATTTGTCTCATAAAGGGAGTCTTGGTGGCATGCTTTCTTTCTCAGTTTTTGAGAATAACTTTTGTAGATTTGGTACTAATTGTTCCTAAAAAGTGTGATAGAATTCTGTGAATCTATGAAAACTGAGAGTTTTTGCCTTTGGTAGCTCCTTTACAAATAGTTCTATTTAATTTTATTTCATATTCTATTTCATTGCTAAGAATAAAAATAAAATAGTATTTATATAGTGTTTTAATGTTTGCTTTAGATATGTTAACTCATTTGATACTCACAACAACACTATTGTAGGTGCTATTATTATCTCGATTTTATGTATGAGGAAACTGAGGCATAGAGAAGTTAAATGACTTACTCAGGGACAGACATCTAATAAGTGTCTGAGGTAGTATTTGAACCAAACCATCTTGACTTCAAGTCTCATTGCTCTATCTACTCTAATAGCTGCCACTTATTTAGCATTTTAAGATTTGCAAAGTGCTTTACAAATATTATCTCATTATATCCTCACAACAACCCTGGGAGGTAGGTGTTATCATTATTATTACTATTATTATTGCTTTTTTGGTGAGGCAATTGGGGTTAAGTGACTTGCTCAGGGTCACTCAGCTAGTAAGTGTCAAGTGTCTGAGGCCAGATTTGAACTCAGGTCCTCCTGACTCCAGGGCCAGAGCTCCATCCATTGCACCACCTACTTGCCCCAAGTAGGTGTTATTATTATCACCCTTATTTTATAGATGAGGAAACTGAGGTGGAAAGACATGAAGTGATTTGCCCAAGGTCACATAACTTGTTACTAAGGCTATATTTGAACTTGAATCCAATTAGGTTACCTAACTGAAATTGGTTTAAGATCTATTTCATCTTCTATTAATTTGAGTATTTTATATTTTTGAAGGCATTCCTATTTTCTGTTCTCAGTTTTGTTAGCATATAATTAAAGTTTCCTAGTAGGTAAGATGTGGTTTTAGGGGTGCAGGGACCACAAAACTATCGAAGTATAAGATGGAGTCATCTGGAAAGACTATGGGGACTTCTGGTCAAATGGCAAAAGTTTATTATAACACTAATAAAGTGGGCAGAGCTCCTTAGGGAATTTGTAACTTAATGGGGGTGATGCTAAAGCTTATGTAGAAAAAATTCAGTAAGTGATGTGCCAAGTATGCTAATTAAAAAGCCCCAAACTACCAATATAAAAAATGAAAAGGTGAACTCATAGCCAATAAAGAATTAAAATTAATTTTGAAAGCTATTTTGCCCAACTGAATACCACAGTCTAAATGAAACAGATGAATATTTTCCATTGTTATTCAGTTGTTTCAGTCATGAAACAAGTCTTTGTGACATCATTTGGGGTTTTCTTGTCAAATATGTTTGAGTAGCTTGCCATTTCCTTCTCCAGCTCATTTTGCAGATGGGAAAACTGAGGCAAATAGAGTTAAATGATTTGCCTATGGTTACACAGCTAATAAGTGTCTCAGACCAAATTTGAACTCAGGAAAATGAGTCTCCCTAACTCAGACCTGGCACTCTTTTCACTGCCTAGCTGCCCTAGATGAATATTTACAAAAATGTAAATTGCCCAGATTAACAGACCAGGAATAGAATCCTTAAATAACCTTAACTTAGAAAAAAATTGGGCAAGGGCTATCTTATTACCTTTTTTTTTTTATTCCAGCACTTAGCACAATGCCTGGCACATAGTAAGTGCTTATAAATGTTTATTGAATTGAAAAATCATAAATGAATTCCCAAAGAAAAAAATCTTAGGACCTGATAGATTTATAGATGAATTCTACCAAACATTTAAAGAAAAATTCCCAAACTACATAAACTGTTTGAAAAAACAAAGAAGGGATCCAATCAAATTCCTTCTATGACACAAATGTGGTCTTGATACCTAAACAAGGGGAGTCAAAAGAAAGAAAACTATACACCAATTTCTGTAATGAATATTGATGTAAAGTTTTAAATAAAATATTATCAAGGAGAATAAAGATCATACACTATGACTGTACTGAATTTATACCGGTCATACAAGACTGATTCAATATTAAGAAAACTATAAACACATAAAGATGATAACAAAACAAAAAAAAATCACTATTTCAAAAGATGCAGGAAAAGCATTTGACAACTCAACACACATTCCTGTTTTTTTAATTAGAACCCACGAATAAATGTCACTTTTCTTAAAATGATAAGTAGTATCTATTTAAACTAAGAACAAGAATTATCTGTGATGGATAAGAAGACTGTCCAATAATGAAATAAATCTTTCCAATAAGGATCAAGGGTGAAGGAAGGACATCCATTATCACCATTACTATTCAAAATGGTACTAAAAATACTACCTATAGAATGAGAAAAGAAAAATTAATTGCAGCAATAAGCAGAAGCAATGAAAAAACAGAACTATCACTTTTTGCAGGTGACAAGATAGTTTACTTAAAGAACTGCAGAGTCAACTAAAAATTAATTGAAACAATGAACAACTTCAGGAAAATTGTAGAATCTAAAACAAACTCATACAAACCATTAACATTGCAGTATATTTGATCCTGCCTCTCCCCAACCCCCCCAAATAAAATCCACACACACACATGCACACAGAGGGAAGAGAGAGAAAGAGATATAATGTTTTTGTTGCTGTTGTTCCCAGAGATTTGTTTTGTTTTATTATATCTGGCAGAGGTCAACAACAGCAAGAAGTCCAGCCCACTTTGGTGCTCCCTGCACAGAATGGTTTGTGTTCTCTTACATGGGGCAGATATCTTCCATGCCAGCCCTGCCAATGGATGTTTGGGTGCAACCACACATATATTTTTAGATTTATTTTAAAGGAGGTGAGTGTGTGATTGGTAGTAGCAAGGCACATAGGAGAACATCTATTTTGAGTTTTCATTTTTTTCTTAATAAAAATGAACATTTAGGTCAAAGTGTTTGAATGAATTGAGAGTGGAAGAAGGGGGACTTTTTTTTTTTGCCAACACAGGCAAATATGAGACCAATGGGCCCAGTGGATCCTAGAAACCAATGTTTTTTCATGGATGGGTATTTTTTTAAATGGTATTTTATTTTTTTCCCTATTATATGTCAAGACAATTTTAAAAAATGTATTTTTTTTGAATTTCAAATAGTATTTTATTTTTTCCCCCAATTATATGTCAAGACAATTTTTAGGGTCAATTTTATAAGATGTTGGGCACCAAGTTTTTCTGTCTCCCTTTCTTTCTCCCCTTCCCTCTTCCAAAAATGGTAGGCAATTTGATGTAGATTTTACATGTGCTATCATGAAAAACATATTTCCATTAGTAACAGTTGTGAAAGAAGAAATAGCAAAAGGAAAAAAAACACGAAAAAGAATAAAGTGAAAAAAAAATATTTCAATCTGCATTCAGAGTCCATTAGTTAGTTTGTTTTTTTGCTGAAGCAGTAGTGATGTGCCCAGAGTCACAGGACTAGTGAGTGTTATGTGTCTAGCATATGTGGATAGCATTTTCCTTCATGAGTCCTTTGTACTTGTCTTGAATCATTGTGTTGCTGAGAAGAGCTGAGTAATTTATACTTGGTCATCACACAATGTTGCTTTTACTGTGTACAATGTTTTCCTGATTCTGCTCATTTCACTTTGCATCAGTTCATACAAGTCTTTCCAGGTTTTTCTGAAATCTGCTTGTTCATCATTTCTTATCGCATTCAATTGTATTCCATCACATTCATGTACCACAGCTTGTCGAGCCATTCCCCGATTGATGGACATCCCCTCAGTTTCCAATATTTTGCCACCATGAAAAGGACTACTATAATTATTTTTGCACATGTAGGTCCTTCCCCCTTTTTTACGATCTTGTACTCATATGATCAACATGCTTATATACAAAATTATTTATAGCAGTTCTTTTTGTGGTGGCAGAGAATTAGAAACTAAGGAATTGGGCCCATCAATGGGGGAATGGATGAATAAGGTATGGTATGTGAAAGTGATGAAATACCATTCTGTAATAAATTATGAAGATGTTCATACTGAAGCATAATTTTTTTCTCTCTTTTTTGGACATGACTAATTCAGGAACTTGTTTTGCTTGACTAAAATATTTGCAATGGGTTTTGGGATTTTTTTTAGCCTTCTCAATAGTTGATGAGGAGGAAGAGAATTCAGAACTGAAAACAAAATAAAATTGAATATATAAAAAATTGATGGATCAAAGAACAAATCACAGAAACAAGATAATTTTATCAAAGATATTGATGATAATGAGGAAATACATAAAAACTTTGGGGATGGAGTCATAGTTCCTAGATGACCTTTTATGTCTCTAGACACTTTCATAAACAAAAGAAGGAAATAAAAGATCTACAAAATGGACACGAAAGTAAAAAACTAGAAAACCAACTAACTAAAAAACTCCAATGAACAACCAAAATATAAATTCTGAAAAGCAAGGAAAGGAGTTATAACATTGAAAGCAACACCACCAACTAAATTAATAAACAAAGTTAGGTGTTTAAAAGCAACTAAAATAGGTAAACCATTAACAAATTTAATTTTGAAAAAGAAAAAGGAAAGCAAATTGCCAGTATCAAAAATGAAAAAAAGAATTCACAACAAATGAAGAACTAAGGGATACTATTAGAAATTATTTTGTCTAGCTATATGCCAATATAGTTACCTTAAATGAAATGGAGGATTATTTATAAAAAGAAAATTACTCATTTACAAAACAAGAAATAGAGAATTTAATTAACTCCATCCCAGAAGTTGAACAAGTCATAAATGAACTCCCAAAGGAAATACCCAAATAATACATTGTTGGTGGAGTTGTGAAATGATCCAACCATTTTGGAGAATAATTTGGAACTGTGCCCAAAGGGCTACAAAAATGTGCATACCCTTTGATCCAGCAATAGCACTTCTAGGGCTATATCCCAAAGAGATCAAACAAATGGGAAAAGGATCCACAAGTACAAAAATATACATAGCAGCTCTTTTTGTGGTGGCAAAGAATTGGAAATTGAGAGGATGCCCATTAATTGGGGAATGGCTGAGCAAGTTGTGGTATGTGAATGTAATGGAATACTATTGTGCTATAAGAAATGATGAACAGGCTGACTTCAGAAAAACCTGGAGAGACCTGTATGGTCTGATGCTGAGTGAAGTGAGCAGAACCAAGAGGACTTTGTACACAATAGCAGCCACGTTATGCAATAACTAAGAATGTTAAACTGAACCCTTCTCAGCATTATGAGGATCTAAGACATCTCCAGAGGCCTTGGGATGGAAAATGCTGTCCACATCCAAAGAAAGAACTATGGAATTTGAATCGCTCTCACTTATTTTTACCTTCTGTTGAGTTTTGTTTCATCTTTCTGATGGGTCCTTCTATTGGTTTTAATTTTTACTTACAACTTCACTAATGTGAAAATATGTTTAATAGGAATGTAAATGTAAAACCTATATCAGATTGTGCGCCATCTTGGGGAGGGTGGGGGGAGGAAGGAGGAGAAAAATTTTCAACTCAAAAGCATATGGAAGTGGTTGTTGATAAATCAATAAATTAATAAAATTGGAAAAAAAGGAAATACCCAGAATGAGATGTATTTAGAAGTAAATTATATGAAATAATTCAAGAACATTTAACCCCAATATTACACAAACTATTTCCAAAATAGCAAAAGAAGAGCTCTTATCAAATTCCTTCTTTGATACAAAAATAATATTGATACCTAAACCAGGGAGAATCAAAACTCTGTGTGGCTTCCAACCTTAGTTTAACTGAAACTGCTCTCTGCAGAATTACCAATGATCTCTTAATTGCCAAATCTAATGGCCTTTTTCTCAACACTCATCCTTCTTGATCTTTCTACAGCTTTTGACACTGTCATCATCAATTCTTCACAATACTCTTTTCTCTCCAGGTTCTTGGGGCACTATTCTCTCCTGGTTCTCTTTCTACCCATCTGACCAGAGAACCCTAGGAGAAGTGATGAAATACTTGGCCCCTATTACCTGGAAGAGCAAGTTAGATTTTCAGTCATTTCTCATGGTTCTACATAGGTATCTTTATAGAGGATTGCGGGACTACACCCCACCTGAAGGCCAGGTGTATTACATTTTTCTTCTCCCCCAGGGTTTTCTAGTACCCTCAAGGAAGAATGTAAGGTGGTCAAGCAGTATCAGATTTCAAATTATATTACAAATAATCAAAACAATCCAGTACTGGCTAAGAAATAGATTAGGTACATAATGTTCAGTCATTCAGTCATGTCTGACTCTGTGTTGTCCATGGGGTTTTCTTGGCAAAGGTGCTTGAGGGGCTTGCCATTTCCTTCTCCATTGTGTCCCCATTTTACAGATGAATAACTGAGGCAAATATGGGTTAAATGACTTGCCCAAGGTCACATAGTAAGTGTTTGAGGACAAATTTGAAATCAGATTTTCTGGACTCCCAGCTTAGTGCTCTAGCCACTGTACCACCTAGTTACCCCTGGGTACATAATACATAGTAGTAAATGGCCATAGTAATCTAATGTTTGATAAACCCAAAGACTGAAGCTTTTTGAGCAAGAACTCACTATTTGACAAAAATTCCTGGGGATGCCAGAAGTTGGTTTGCCAAAAATTGGGTATAGAATAGATCAACATCTCACACCAAGATAAGGTCAAAATTGGCATATTATTTAGACATAAAGGGTGATGTCATAAGCAAATTAGGGGAGCATGAAATATTTTACCAATCAGATCTATGGATAATAAAAAAATTTGTAACCAAGCAAGAGAGAGAGAAAATCACAAAAAGTAAAAGATAATTTTGATCACATTAAATTAAAAAGGTTTGCACAAAGAAAATCAATGCAGCTAGGATTATAAGGAAAGCAGGGAAGTGAGGGGAAAATTTTTTTACAACAAATTTCTTTGATAAAGGTTTCATTTCTCAAACATGTAAGGAATTGAGTCAAATTTATAAAAATAAGGGTCATTCCCCAATTGATAAAATGGTAGAAGGATATGAACTGGCAGTTTTCAGATGAAGAAATCAAAGTTATCAATAGTCGTACAAAAAATTCTCTAAATCACTTTTGATTAGAGAAATGTAAATTTAAACACCTCTGAGATAATACTTTACACCTATCGGACTGACTAACATGACAGAAATGTTAAATGACAAATGCTGGAGAGGATGTTGAAAAATTGGGACACTAATGCACTGTTTGGTGAAATTGTAAACTGATCCAACTTTTCTGGAAAATAATTTGAACCTATGCCCAAAGAGCTATAAAACTGTGTATACACTTTGACCCAACAATACCACTACTAGGTCTGTATCCCAAAGAGATTAAAGAAAAAAGAAAAGAACCTATGTGTACAAAAATATAGCAACTCTTTTTTTGTGGTGGCAAAGAAATAATGAAGGGGATGCCCATCAATTGGGGAATGGCTGAACAAGTTGTGTTATATGATTGTGATGGAATACTGTTATGGTATAAGAAAGGATGAGGGGGATATTTTCAGAAAAATCTGAAAAGACTTGTATAAACTGATGCAAAGTGAAGTGAAAGTGAAGAACCAGGAAAACAATGTACACAGTAATAGCAATATTATAATCATTTGTGAGACATTGATAAATACAATGATTGAAGATAATCCCAAAAGACTTCTAATGAAAAATGCTATCCACCTGCAGAAAGAGAACAGATGAAGTCTGTATGAAGATCGAAGCATACTTTTTCACTATATTTTTCTTGCTTTTTTTTTTGCAACATGACTAATATGGAAATATGTTTTATATGATTCCTCATGTCTAGCTGACAAATTGTTTGCCTTCTCAGTGGTTGGAGGAGGGACTGCAGTGAAGAAGAGAATTTGGAACTCATTTTAAAAAAAGAATGGTAAAAATTTAAAAGTGTAATTGGGAAATATTTAGCAAAAGAATGAAAATGCAACAAAACATAAAAAAAAAGCCACCCAAAGGAGAAGAAGAGGGATGTTTCAGAGAGAGAGAGATGCCTTTAAAAGTGTCAGCTATGAACTCAATAGAAATACAGAAGTTTCCATAGAGGTATAAAAAAATTTCCCATGTTGTACTTAAGTTTGAGCCCTCTCTCCCCAAAGACCTTTTATGTTTAAGGGGAGATTTATGTGGGCATGTGGGTGGGTGGGTGGGTGAATTTTGTACCAACTGTTCTTGATTAAACCTTTTCTAAATTAAACCTTCTGATTAAAATCTTTTCTCAAAGTTAATGGAGTCAACGGGTTGATTGTTGATTGAAGAAAACCAGTGTGTACTCAAGAGCAATGATATTAGGACCATGGAATCTCTACAGGCCTTAACCTATGAGTACAAATACCTAGTTGGGAAAGTGTCCCCTGGGGAGATACAACATTTATAAAGAGGAATGTTATATAATGGTAATATGTATATATTGTTTTAGTTGGAATCTAAAGTGTTTTATTAGCTTACAAAATTGTGAATGGATCTTTTGATTTCATGAACCAGTAAATAAAATCCTAAAAAAAGGAAAATATATGAAAGCAGAAAAAATAGCTAAATAAAAGGAAGCAATAACAGTCCAATTTTTTCTCACAACTATTCCAATGAAGATCAACAGGAGCACCAATCTGAGTAATCAATAAGAAATCTAAAGATAAACCAGGCAGAGAGTAGGTTAAGATAAGCCTCTTGCAGAGGCTTCCAGCATCTATGTGCTGGGGAGAGAACAGGAGCAGGAGAGAATCATCTCTGGTCAGATAACAAGGTTGGGAACACAAAGAGGGCTAAGATTTCAGCCTTTGGCTATGTACCAGAACAAAGAGGAGTTGCTGAAGCTGTCTATGTGGAAGGGAGCATGAATAGGATGGTACAGGAAACTGTGTTGTTTAGACCTGGGAGCAGAATGTCACATTCAGTCAACAGGCCGAGACTGAAAAGTCAGGATATGGAACAATGACCAGGGGAAACCTTTGGGTCTGTTGCTGTGAACTCAAAGAGTCTTCTACCTATTGGAAGAATGGGGCCATCAGTTATCTACTGAAACTTCAATCAAAAGTAAGCCTGCAGTTGTGCTAACTAGACCCAAATTGGCGTCAGGAGTCTGCAAGCCTCAGATGGAGTAAGAGGACCAGGAGAAGGAATCAACTAGCATCTTAGATCCGATTACTTAAGGCATGAAGGAAGTGTGCAAATCCCTGAACTAAACCACTCCTAAGAAACTTGAAGAAGGAGTTCAATACTCAGAGAAAGCAGTGCATACAAAAGTTGTTTACATTATGCTATAGTGTTCAGTTAAAATGAATGCGTTCTGCCAATTCTAATAGACAGACATCTCTCAGGTCTACTATCACATGCATAAAGCTTCACAATCTCTACATATTACAATGCAAAGAATCCAAGAAATGTAAACAGCTGCTGAGAAATTCTTATCCTTTCGATTCTATATGTGGCCTTGGTAAGGTTCAGTTACAATGAATCCACTTTGCCAGTTGTAATAAAGAGACATCTCTTAGGTCTACCATCACATGCATAAAGTTTCAAAGTCTCTACATATTACAATGCAAAGAATCCAAGAAGTGCAAACAACTGTTGAGGAGTTCCCATCCTTTCTACTCTAACTTTGCCCATAGTAGTATTCTGCTACAATGGAGCCTATTATAGATAGGATGTGACCCATACCCTGAAAGACTAGAATAATGTAAGTAAATCATTTGGGCTGCATTACATGCCTTTCCCCATAAACATTCCAAAAGACTAGTCGTGCAATGCCAATAAACCTATTAATTCAAAGACATTGAGGTGATTCTGCTTAGAATGAGATTTTCTTGGGAAAGAAAGCTATCTACATAGAAAGTGAATCAAAGGGATTAAAGAAAAAGCCCTTTCCAAAGGTATAGGCCAAGATCCTTCAAAATTTGCCCAGTTACACTGAATGTGTTAATTTCTTATTGACAACATTGTCTTAGGCTTTAATCTTGGCCTATTGACTTCAATTGTAAGATATGTTGGTTATAATATTGCTAGTGTTTGACACATGACTAGTTTCCTTCCATCTAACAGTGCATTAGTCTTAGATATCTTGCATGACATGTCTTTAGCTTCATCTTTTCTTTACTTCTACTGCATTTTATTATGTTTCTTAAGGCTTCTATGGAAATTTTCCTCTTTAAAGGTAGGTTTGCCATTTCAGAACAGACTCAAAAAAGAAATCCACTTTGCAATTCTAATAGTGAGACATCTCTTAGGTCTGCCATCATGTGTATAAAGCTTCACTATCTCTATATACTACAATGCAAAGAATCCAAGAAGTGCAAACAACTGCTGAGGAATTCGCATCCTTTCGACTCTAAGTTTGCCCACAGTAGTATTCCATTACAATGGGGCCTATTATAGTTAGGCTGTGAGCCATGCCCTAAAAGAGTAGAATAACATTAGACAAATCATTAGGGCTGCATTCCACACAATTCTATATAAACATTGCAAAAGACATGTACATCTCCCCCTGCAATTCAAATGCAACTATTAATTCAAAGACATTGAGATGATTCTGCTTAGAATGGGATTTTCCTGGGAAAGAAAGCTATCTACATAGAAATTGAAGCAAAGAGATTAAAAGGAAAAGCTCTTTCCAAAGGTATAGAGCGAGGTCCTTCAAAATTTGCCCAGTTTCACTGAATGTATTACTGTCCTTTGACATCTTTGTCTTACTCTTTAATCTCAGCTTATTACTTTCACTGTAAGATATGTTGGCTATAATATTGTTAATATTTGACACAACTAGTTTCCTTCCATCTAATAGTGCAGTAATCTTAGATATCTTGCTCAACATGTCTTTATCTTCATCCTTTCTTTACTTCTCCTGCATTATATTACTTTTTTAAGGTTTCTATGGAAATTTTCTTCCTTTTAGGTAGGTTTTCTAATTCAGCACAGATTTGAACAAAGCAATCCACTTTGCCCCTTCTAATAGTGAGACGTCTTTAAGGTATACCATCACATGCATAAAGCTTCACAGTGTACATATTACAATATAAAAAATCCAGGAAATATAAACAACTGCCTAGAAATTGCCATCCATTTGATTCTATGTTTGGTCCCAGTAGGCATCAGTTGCAATGAATCCAGTTTGCCAATTGTAATAGAGAGACATCTCTTAATTCTACCATCACATACATAAAGTCCCACTGTATCTATGTATTACAATGCAAAGGATCTGAGAAATGTAAACAACTGCTGAGAAATTCCCATTTTTTTGATTCTATATTTGGCCATAGTAGGATTCAGTTACTATGAATCCAGTTTGCCAATTGTAATAGAGAGACATCTCTTAGGTCTAACATCACATGCATAAAGCTTCATAGTCTCTACGTATTACAATGCAAAGAATCTGAATATAAAGAACTGCTGAGAAATTGCCATCCTTTCAACAGTATATTTAGACATACTAGGGTTCAGTTACTATGAATCCACTTTGCCAATTGTAATAGAGAGATATCTATTAAGTCTACCATCAAATGCATACTGCTTCATGTTCTCTATGTATTACAATGCAAAGATTTCAAGAAATTCAGACAGCTGCTGAGGAATTCCCATCCTTTTGGCTCTAAGTTTGCCCATGGTACTATTTCATTTCAATGAAGCCTCTTATGGATAGGCTGTGAGCCATGCTCTGAAAGACTAGAAAAACAGAGGAGAAATTATTAGGGCTGCGTTCAATGCATTTCCCCATAAACATTCCAAAAGATATCTATTTCTCCCTCTGCAATGGAAATGCGACTATTAATTCAAAGACATTGGGGTGATTCAGCTTACAATGAGATTTTCCTGGGAAAGAACGCTATCTACACAGAAACTGAAGCAAAGGGACTAATGGAAAAGTCCTTTCCAAAGGTATAGGCCAAGGGTCTTGAAAATTTGCCCAGTTACACTGAATGTGTTCATTCTTTTTGGCATCTATGTCTTAGTCATTAATCTAGGCCTATTGACTTTCCTTGTAAGATATGTTGGCTATAATATTGTTAATGTTTAGCACATAATTAGTTTTCTTCCATCTACCAGCAGAGTAATCTTAGATATCTCCCACTGCATGTCTTTATTTTCATCTGTTCTTAATTACTGCTGCATTATGTTAGGCTTTTTAAGGTTTCTATGGACATTTTCCTGTTTAATGGTAGGTCTGCCATTTCAGAACACACTTGAACCAGGCAATCCACTTTGACAATTCTAATAGAGAGATATATCTTAGGTCTACCATCACAAGCATAAAGCTTCACAGTCTCTACGTATTACAAGGCAAAGAATCCTAGAATTGTAAACCGCTGCTGAGAAAATCCCATCCTTTTGATCCTATGTTTGGCCATAGGAATGTTCAGTTACAATTCCACTTTTCCGGTTCTAATGCAGAAACATCTCTTATGTGTTCCATTGCATACATAAAGCTTCACAGTCTGTACATACTGTGATGCAAAGATTCCTAGAATTGTAAACAAATGCTGAGAAAACCCCATCCTTTCAATCCTGTGTCTGGACATAGTAGTATTCAGTTACATTTCCACTTTTTGCTGTTCTAATACAGAGACAACTCTTAGGTCTAAGATCACATGTATAAACCTTGACGGTCTCTACATATTACAATGCAATGAATCCTAGAATTGTAATCAATTGCTGTGTGAATCCCATCCTTTTGATCCTATTTTTGGCCATAGTAATGTTCAGTTGCAACTGCATTTTTCCAATTCTAATGCAGAGATATCTCTTAGGTCTTCCAACTCATGCATAAAGCTTCACACTCTCTATGTATTACAATGCAAAGAATCCAAGAAATGTAAACAACTGCTGAGAAAATCCCAACCTTTCAATCCTACATATGGCCATAGTAGTGTTCAGTTACAATTCCACTTTTCCAATTCCAATACAGAGACATCTCTTAGGTGTTCCATCTAATACATAAAGCTTCACAGGCTCTACATATTGCAATGCGAAAAATCCTAAAATTGTAAACCACTGATGAGAAAATCCTATCCACTGCATCCTATGTTTTGCCATACTAGTGTTCAGTTACAATTATGCTTTTCCTGTTCCAATAAAGAGACATCTCTTTATTAGAGATGTATAAAGCTACAGATTCTCTATGTATTACAATGTAAAGAATCCTAGAAGTGTAAGCAACCTTTAAGAAAATCCCATCTTTTGGATCCTATGTTAAGCTGTCTTCAGTTACAATTCCACTTTTCCAGTTCTAATACAGAGACATCTGTAATGCCTTCCATCTCAGGCATAAAATTTGACAGTCTCTACATATTACAATGCAAAGAATCCTGAAATGGTAAACAACTACTGAGTAAATCCCATCCTTTTGGTCCTATGTTTGGCATAGTAGTGTTCAGTTACAATTCCATTTTTCCTGTTCTAATACAGAGACATATCTTAGGCTAACTCATGCATAAAGCTTCACAATTTCTATGTATTACAATGCAAAGAATCCTAGAATTGTGAATAACTGCTGAGAAAATCCCATCCTTTTGATCTTATGTTTGGCCATAGTAGTGTTCAGTTACAATTCCAGTTTTCCAGTTCTAATACAGAGACGTGTTTTAGGCCTAAGATCACATATATAAAGATTCACAGTTTCTATGCATTACAGTGCAAAGAATCCTAGAA
Source organism: Phascolarctos cinereus (assembly GCF_003287225.1). Taxonomy (NCBI): domain Eukaryota; kingdom Metazoa; phylum Chordata; class Mammalia; order Diprotodontia; family Phascolarctidae; genus Phascolarctos; species Phascolarctos cinereus. Next base: position 259,911,258 of record NW_027555958.1, read on the forward strand.
TTGTATGCAATTGCTGCAAAAATCCCATCCTTTTGAATATGTTTTACTGTAATAGTGTTCAGTTACAATTACACGTTTCCAATTCTAATACATAGATATCTCTTAGGTCTTCCATCTCATGCATGAAGCTTCACAGGCTCTACATATTAAATGCAAAGAATCCAAGAAACGTAAATCACTGTTGAGAAAATCCCATCCTTTTGATCCTATGTTTGGCTATTGTAGTGTTCAATTACAATTCCAGTTTTCCAGTTCTAACGCAGAAGCATATTTTAGGTCTACAATCATATGTATAAAGTTTCACAGTCTCTATGAATTACAGTCCAAATAATCCTAGAATTGCATGCAACTGCTGAGAAAATCTTAGCCTTTTTTGTTTTCATTTTTATTTTTAGGCATTTGAGGTTAAATGACTTGCCCAGGGTCACACAGCTGTTTGGTCTGAGGCCAGATTTGAACTCAGGTCCTCCTGATTTCAGATCAGGTGCTCTATCCACTGTGCCACCTAGCTGCCATGAAAATCCCATTCTTTTGATTCTATGTTTGGACATAGTAGTTTTCAGTTACAATTCTGCTTTAGCAGTTCTAATATATAGACATCTCTTAGGTCTTCCATCTTGTGCACAAAACTTCACATATAACATATCACATTCTACATATTACAATGCAATGAATCTAAGAAATGTAAACCACTGCTGAGAAAATCCCACCGTTTTGATCTTATGTTTTGCCATAGTAGTGTTCATTTACAATTCCACTTTTCCAATTTTAATACAGAGACATCTCTTAGGTCTTCCATATCATGCACAAAGCTTCACAGGCTCTAAATATTATAATGCAAAGAATCCAAGAAATGTAAACAACTGCTGAGAAAATCCCATCCTTTCAATCCTGTGTTTGGCCATAGTAGTATTGACTTACAATTCCACTTTTCCAGTTCTTATACAGAAACATCTCTTAGGTATACAATAGTATGTATAAAGCTTTACAGTCTCTATGAATTAAAATCCAGATGATCCTAGAATTGTAAACAACTGCTGAGAAAATCCCATGCTTTCGATCCTATGTTTGGCCTAGTGTTCAGTTACAATTCCAATTTTCAGTTCTAATACAGAGACACCTTTTAGGTCTATGATCATATGTATGAAGCTTCACAGTCTCTACATATTACAATGCAAAAATCCTAGAACTTTATGCAAATGTTGAGAAGATCCCATCTTTTCAAATCTATGTTTGGTCATAACAGTGTTCAGTTATATTTACGCTTTTCCAATTCTAATACATAGACATCTCTTAGGTCTTCCATGTCTTGGATAAAGCTTCACACGCTCTACATGTTACAATGCAAAGAATACATGAAATGTAAACCACTGCAGAGAAAATCCCATCCTTTCAATCCTATGTTGGCTATTGTAGTGTTCAGTAACAATTCCACTTTTCAAATTCTAATGCAGAAACATCTCCTAGGTCTATGATGACATCTATAAAGCATCACAGTTTCTATGTATTATAATGCAAAGAATTCTAGAATTTCAAACAACTGCTGAGAAAATCCTATCCCCTCGATCCTATACGTCGCCATTGTAATGTTCAGTTACAATTGGACTTTTACAATTCTAATACAGAGACATCTCTTAGGTTTATGATCACATCTACAAAGCTTCACAGTCTCTACATATTACAATGCAAAGAATAATAGAATTGTAAGCAACTGCTAAGAAAATCCCCTCTTTTCTATCCTATGTTTGGCTGTAATAGTGTTCAGTTACAATTCTACTTTTTGAGTTCTAATACGGAGACATCTCTTAGGTCTACCATCACAAACATAAAACTACATAGTCTTGATGTATTACAATGTCAATAATGCAAGAAATGAAAAAGGTTATGAGAAAATCCCATCCTTTCAATCCGATGTTTGGCTGCAGTAGTCTTTAGTTACAATTCCCCTTTGCCAATTGTAATATAGAGGCATCTCTTAGGTCTTCATTTCATGCATAAAACTTCACAGGCTCTACGAATTATAACGCAAATAATGCTAGAATTGTAAGGAATTGCTGACAAAATGCCATCCTTTCCATCTTATGTTTGTCCATAGTAGTGTTCATTTACAATTCAACTTTTCTGGTTCTAATACAGAGACATCTCTTCGGTCTTCACCTCATGCATAAAGCTTCACAGTCTCTACATATTGGAATGCAAAGAATCCTGGAATTGTAAGCAACTGCTCAGAAAATCCTATTCTTTCTATCCTATGTTTGGCCACATTAGTGTTTAGTTACAGTTCCACTTTTCCAATTCTAATGCATAGACATCTCTTAAGTCTACCGTCTTATGCATAAAAGTTCACAGGCTCTACATATTACTGTGAAAAGAATGCAAAAATAGTAATCAAGTGCTGAGAATATCCCAACCTTTTTATCCAATGTATGGCCATAATAGTGTTCAGTTACAATTCAACTTTTCCAGTTCTAACACAGAGAAATCTTTTAGGTCAACCATCACATATAAAAAGCTTCACAGTCTGTACATGTTATAATGCAAAGCATCCCTTAATTGTAAGCATCTAGAAAGAAAATCCCATCCTTTGGAACCTATGTTTGGCTGTAATAGTGTTCAGTTACTATTCCACTTTTCCAATTTTAATACAGGGACATATCTTAGGTCTTCCATCTCTTGCAAGATGCTCTACAGTTTCTGCATATTACAATGCAAAGAATCCAAGAATTGTAAATACTGCTTAGAAAATCACATCCTTTCCATCCTAGCTATGGGCATAGCAGTGTTCAGTTGCAATTCCACTTTTCCTGTTCAAATACAGAGACATCTCTTAGGTCTACGATAATATCTATTAAGCTGTGACCTAAGATATGTCTCTGTATTAGCTTTGGCGAACTGGAATTGCAACTGAATACCACTGTGGCCAAACATAGAATTGAAAGGATGGGATTTGTTTCAGCAGTTGTTTACAATTGTAGCATTCTTTGCATTGTAGTATGTAGAGACTGTGAAGCTTTTTATATTTGATGGTTGATCTAAGAGATTTCTCTGTATTAGAACTGGAAAAATGGAATTGTAAGGGGCCATTACAATGGCCTAACATAGGATCAAAAGGTTGGGATTTTTCTCATTAGTTGTTACATTTCTTGGATTCTTTGCATTATAATATGTAGAGACTATGAAGCTTAATGCATAAGATGGAAGACCTAATACATGTCTCTGTATTAGAATTGGAGAAGTGGAATTATAACTCAACACTGCTATGGCCAAACATAGATTTGAAAAGATGAGGTTTTTGCAGCAGTTGTTTGCAATTCTAGGATTCTTTGCATTGTAATACATAGAGACTGTGAAGCTTTAAACATATGCTGGTAGAATTAAGATATGTGTCTGTATAAGAAGTGGAAACCTGGAAGTGTAACTGAACACTACTATGGACAAACAAGATTAAGAGGATGGGATTTTCTCCACAGTTATTTACATTTCTTGGATTCTTTCAATTATAATATGTAGAGACTGTGTAGCTTATTGGATGAGATGGAAGACCTGAAAGATATCCCCTTCAGAAGAATTGGAAGAGTGGAATTGTAACTGAACATTGCTTCAGTCAAACCAACGTTAATGGAACTCTAGTATGGGTTAACATAGTATCTAAAGGATGGAATTTTCTCCGCAGATGTTTACAATTCTGAGATTCTTGGCATTGTAATGTGTAGAGACTATGAAGCTTTATCCATGTGATGTTAGACCTCTTAGATTTCTCTATATTAGAACTGGAAAAGTAGAATTGTAACTGAAGACTACTATGGTTAACATAGGAAAGAAAGGACGAGATTTTCTCAGCAGTTGTTAACATTTCATGGATTTTTTCTAATGTGATATATACAGACTGTGAAACTTAATTCATGAGATTGAAGATCTAAAAAATATCTCTGTAGTTGAATTGGAAAAGTGGAATTGTAACTGAACACTACTTTGGTGAAAACTATGTTAATTGAACACTACTGTGGGGAAACATAGAATCAAAAAGATGGAATTTTCTCAGCAGTTATTTACAACCCTAGGAATACTTGCATTTTAATACTTACAGAATGTGAAGCTTTATATATGTGATGGTTGACTTAAGAGATTACTCAGTATTAGAACTGGAGAAGTGGAATTATAAGTGAACACTACAATGGCTTAACATAGGATGGAAAGGGTGGAATTTTCTCAGTAGTTGTTAACATTCCTTTGATTCATTCCAGTGTTATATTTAGAGACTGTGAAACTTAATGCATGAGATAGAAGGCATAAAAGCTATGTCTTTAGTTGAATTGGAAAAGTGGAATTGTAACTCAACACGGCTATGACTAAATATAGGATGCAAAGGATGGATTTTCACAGCAGTGGTTTACAATTCCAGGATTCATTGCATTGTAATATATAGAGACTGTGAAGCTTTATGCATATGATGGTAGAACTAAGAGATATCTCTGTATTAGAATTGGAAAAATGGAAGTGTAACTCAGCAGTTTTATGGCCCAACATAGAATCGAAAGGATGGGATTTTCTCAGGAGTTGTTTATATTTCTTGAATTCTTTGCACTGTAATGTGTAGAGATTGTGAAGCTTAATGCATGAGATGGAATACCTAAAAGATATCTCTGTAGTAGAATTGGAAAAGTGGAATTGTAACTGAACACTAATATGGCCAATCCTATGTGAACTGAACACTATTATGGGCAAACATAGGATCGAAAGGATGGGATTTTCTCAGCAGTTTTTAACATTCCTTTGATTCATTTCAATGTTATATGTAGTGACTGTGAAGCTTAATGCATGAGATGGAAGACCTAAAAGATATCTCTTTAGTTGAATTGGAAAAGGGGAATTGTAACTCAACACTGCTATGGCCAAACATAGGATTGAAAGGATTGGATTTTCAAGGCAGTGGTTTACAATTTCAGGATTCTTTGCATTGTTATACATAGAGACTGTGAAGATTTATACATACAATGGTAGAAATAAGTAATATCTCTGTATTAGAACTGGAAAAGTGGAAGTGTAACTCTACACTTCTATGGCCCAATATGGGATTGAAAGGATAGGATTTTCTCAGCAGTTGTTTATATTTCGTGGATTCTGTGCACTGTAATATGTAAAGATTGTGAAGCTTAATGCATGAGGTGGAAGACCTAAAATATATCTCTGTAGTAGAATTGGAAAAGTGGAATTGTAACTGAACACTACTACAGCCAATACTATGGGAACTGAAAACTACAATGGGCAAACATAGGATCGAAAGGATGGGATTTTATCAGCAGTTGTTTACAATTCTGGGATTCTTTGAATTGAAATACATAGAGACTGGGAAACTTTGTACATGTGCTGTTAGATGTAAGAGATTTCCCCATATTAGAACCAGAAAAGTGTAATTGTAACTGAAGACTTCTATGGCCAAACATAGGATCGAAAGGATGGGATTTTCTCAGCAGTTGTTAACATTCCTTTGATTCATTCATTGTTATATGTAGAGACTCTGAAGGTTAATGAATGAGGTTATGAGACCTAAAAGATATCTCTGTAGTAGAATTGGAAAAGTGGAGTCATAAGAGAACACTGCTATTGCCAATCCTATATGAACCGGACACTATTATGGGCAAACAGAATTGAAAGGATGGGATTTCCTCTGCAGTTGTTTACAATTCTGGGATTGTTTGAATTGTAATACATAGAGACTGTGAAGCTTTATACATGTGATGTTAGACCTAAGAAATTTCTGTGTATTAGAACTGGAAAAGTGGAATTGTAACTGAAGACTATTATGGCCAAACAGAAGATCAAAAGAATGGAATTTTCTCAGCAGTTGTTAACATTCCTTTGATTCATTACATTGCTATATGTAGAGGCTGTGATGCTTAATGCATGAGATGGACAACCTAAAAGTTATCTCTTTACTTGAATTGGAAAAGTGGAATTTTAACTCAACACTGCTAGGGTCAAACATAGGATCAAAAGGATGGTATTTCCAAAGCAGTCGTTGACAGTCTAGGATTCTTTGCATTGTAATACATAGACACTGTGAATCTTTATACGTACAATGGTAGAAATAAGCGATATCTCTGTATTAGAAATGGAAAAGGGGACGTGTAACTCAACACTTCTATGACCCAATATAGGATTGAAAGAATGGGATTTTCTCAGCAGTTGTTTGTATTTCTTGGATTTTTTTTCACTGTAATAGGTAGATATTCTGAAACTTAATACATAAGGTGGAAGACCTAATAGATATCTCTTTAGTTCAATTGGAAAAGTGCAATTGTAAACGCACTTCTATGGCCAATCCTATGTTAACTGAAAACTTCTATAAGCAAACATAGGATTGAAAGGATGGGCTTTCCTCAGCAGTTGTTTGCAATTCCTCAATTCTTTCAATTGTAATATGTAGAGAGTGTTAAGCTTTACACATGTAATCATAGAACTAAGAGATGTCTCTGTATTACAACTGAAAAAGTGGAAGTGTAACTCAGCACTTCTATGGCCCAACATAGGATCGAAAAGATGGGATTTTCTCAGCAATTGTTTATATTTCTTGGATTCTTTGCACTGCAATATGTATAGATTGTGAAGCTTAATGCATGAGGTGGAAGACCTAAAAATATCTCCGTAGTTGAACTGGAAAAATGAAATTGTAAGTGCACTATTACGGCTAATCCTATGTTTACTGATACTACTGAAGGCATACATAGGATTGAAAGGATGACATATTCTCAGCAGTTGTTTGCAAGTGTAGAATTCTTTCAATGGTAATACGTAGAGACTATTAAGCTTTATTCAAGTAATGTTGGAATTAATAGATATCTCTGTATTAGAACTGGAAAATGGAAGTGTAACTCAGCACTTCTATGGCCCAACATAGGATCGTAAGGATGGGATTTTTTCAGCAGTTGTTTATATTTCTTGAATTCTTTGCACTGCAATATGTAGAGATTGTGAAGCTTAATGCATGAGGTGGAAGACTTATTAGATATCTCTTTAGTTGAATTAGAAAAGTGAACTTGTAAATGCAGTGCTATAGCCAATCCTATGTTAACTGAATACTACTACAGGCAAACATAGGATCAAAAGGTTGGGATTTTCACAGCAGTTGTTAACATTCCTTTGATTCATTCATTGTCATATGTAAAGACTCTGAAGGTTAATGAATGAGGTTATGAAACCTAAAAGATACCTCTGTAGTAAAATTGGAAAAGTGGAGTTGTAAGAGAACACTACTATTTTCAATCCTATATGAACTGGACACTATTATGGGCAAACAGAGAATTGAAAGGATGGGATTTCCTCTGCAGTTGTTTACAATTCTGGGATTGTTTGAATTGTAATACATAGAGACTGTGAAGCTTTATACATGTGATGTTAGACCTAAGAAATTTCTGTGTATTAGAACTGGAAAAGTGGAATTGTAACAAGACTATTATGGTCAAGCAGAGGATAAAAAGGATGGAATTTTCTCAGAAGGTGTTAACATTCCTTTGATTCATTCCATTGTAATATGTACAGAGTGTGAACCTTAATACATGAGATGAAAGAACTAAAAGATATCTCTGTAGTAGAATTAGAAAAGTGGAATTGTAACTGCACTACTACAGTCAATCCTATGTTAACTGAACATTACAATAGGCAAATATGGGATAGAAATGATGAGATCTTCTCAGCAGTTGTTTACAATTCTAGGATTCTTTGAATTGTAATACGTAGAGACCGTGATGCTTTATATATGTGATGTTAGACCTAAGAGATTTCTCTGTATTAGAACTAGAAAAATGGAATTATAACTGAAGACTACTATGGCCAAACATAGGATTGAAATGATGGAATTTTCTCAGCGGTTGTTAACATTCCTTTGATTCATTACATTGTTATATGTAGAGACTGTGATGCTTAATGCATGAGATGGACGACCTAAAAGTTATTTCTTTACTTGAACTGGAAAAGTAGAATTGTAAATGCACTATTATAGCCAATCCTATATTAAGTGAATGCTACTACAGGCAAACATAGGATCGAAAGGTTGGGATTGTCTCAAGAGTTGTTTGCACTTCTTTAATACTTTCAATTTAATACTTTCAATACCTAGAGACTATCAAGCTTTACAGGTCATGTTAGAACTAAGAGATATCTCTGTATTATAACTTTAAAAGTAGAAGTGTAACTCAGAATTTCTATGGCCCAACATAGGATTGAAAGGACGGGATTTTCACAGCAGTTGTTTGTATTTCTTGGATTCTTTGCACTGTAATATGTAGAGATTGTGAAGCTTAATGCATGAGGTTGAAGACCTAATAGATATCTTTTTTATTGAACTGGAAAAGTGGAATTGTAAATGCACAGCTATGGCCAATCCTATGTTAACTGAACACAATTATAGGAAAACATAGGATTGAAAGGATTGGATTTTCTCTGCACTTGTTTGCAAGCCTCAGATACTTTCAATTGAAATATGTGGAGAATGTTAAGCTTTACACATGTCATGTTAGAGCTGAGAGATATCTCTGCATTAGAACTTTAAAAGTAGAAGTGTAACTCAGAACTTCTATGGCCCAACATAAGATCGAAAGGATGGGATTTTCTTAGCAGTTGTTTATGTTTGTAGGATTCTTTGCACTGTAATATGTAGAGATTGTGAAGCTAAATGCATGAGGTGGAAGACCTTTTAGATACCTCTATAGTTGAACTGGAAAAGTGGAATTGTAACTGCTGTGATATAGGCAATCCTAAGTTAACTGAATACTACTATAGGAAAACATACGATCGAAAGGATGGAATTTTCTCAGCAGTTCTTCATAATTCTTGGATTATTTGCACCGTAATATGTAGAAATTGTGAAGCTTAATGCATGAAGTGGAAGATTTATTAGATATCTCTTTAGCTGAATTGGAAATGTGAAATTGTAAATACACTGCTATAGCCAATCCTGTGTTAACTAACTACTACTTTTGGAAAACATAGGATCGGAAGGATGGGATTTTCTGAGCAGTTGTTTGCAAGTATGCAATTCTTTCAATTGTAATATGTAGAGACTATTAAGCCTTACACACGTCATGTTAGAACTAAGAGATATTTTTGTAATAGAACTGGAAAAGTGGAATTGGAACTATTACGGCTATGGCCAAACACAAGCTGGAAAGGATGGTAATTTCTGAGCAATTGTTAACTTTCCTTGGATTCTTTCTATTGTAATACGTAGAGACAGTGCAGCTTAATGCATGAGATAGAATAACTAAAAGATATCTATTTAGTTGAATTAGAAAAGTGGAATTGTAACTCAACACACCTATGGCCAATCTTATATTAACAGAACATTACAATAGACAAACATAGGAGAGTAAGGATGAGATTTTCTCAGCAGTTGTTTAGAATTCTAGGATTATTTGAATTGGAATCTGTAAGAGACTGTGAAGCTTTATACATGCGATGTTAAACCTAAGAGTTTTCTCTGTATTAGAACTGGAAAAGTGTAATTGTAACTGAAGTCTACTACGGTGTAACATAGGATCAAAAGGATGGGATTATCTCAGGAGTTGTTAACATTCCTTGGATTCTTTCTAATGTAATATGTAGAGATTGTTAAGCTAAATGCATGAGATAGAATAACTAAAAGATATCTCTATAGTCAAATTAGAAAAGGGGAATTTTAACTCAACACTGCTATGGCCAAGCACAGGATCAAAAGAATGGGATTTTCTAAGCAGTTGTTAACATTCAATGGATTCTTTCTATTGAATTATGTAGAGACTGTGAAGCTGAATGTATGAGATAGAACAACTAAAAGATATCTCTTTAGCTGAATTAGAAAAGCAGAATTGTAACTTAACACTGCCATAGCCAAACATAGTATTGAAAGTATAAGATTTTCTCAGCAGTTGTTAACATTCCTTGGATTCTTTCTATTGTAATATGTAGAGACTGTGAAGCTTAATGTATGTGATAGAATAACTAAAAGACATCTCTCTAGTTGAATTAGAAAAGTAGAATTCTAACTCAGCACTGCTATGGCCATGCATAGAATTGAAAGAATGGGATTTTCTCAGAAGTTGTTAACTTTCCTTGGATTTTTTCTATTGTAACATGTAGAGACTTTAAAACTTAATGCATTAGATACAATAACTAAAAGATATCCCTTTAGTTGAATTAGAGAAGTAGAATTGTAACTCAACACTCATATGGCCAATCTCATATTAACTGAACACTACTGTAGACAAACATAGGATCTAAAGGATGGGATTTTCTCAGCAGTTGTTAACATTCCTTGGCTTCTTTCTACTGTAATATGTAGAAACTGTGAAGCTTTATGCATGTGATAGAATCACTAAAATATATCTCTTTAGCTGAATTAGAAAAGCAGAATTGCGACTCAACACTGCTATGGTCAAGCATAGGATCTAAAGGATGGGATTTTCTCAGCAGTTGTTAACATTCCTTGGATTAGTTCTCTTTTTATATGTTGAGACTGTGAAGTTTAATGCATGAGAAAGAATAACTAAAAGACATCTCTTTAGTTGAATTAGAAAAGTGGAATTGTAACTCAACACTCATATGGCGAATCTCAAATTAACTGAACACTATTGTAGACAAACATGGGATTGTAAAGATGGGATTTTCTCAGTAGTTGTTCACTTTCCTTGGATTTTTTCTGTTGTGATTTGTAGAGACAGTGAAGCTTAATGCATGACAAAGAATAACTAAAAGATTTCTCTTTAGTTGAATTAGAAAAGTGGAATTGTACCTCAAAACTCACATGGCCAATCTCATATTAAGTGAAAACTACTATAGACAAACCTATGAGTGTAAGGATGTGATTTTCTCAGCCGTTGTTAACTTTCCTCATATTCTTTCTATTGTAATATGTAGAGACTGTGAAGCTCAATGCATGAGATAGCATAACTAAAAGATATCTCTTTAGGTGGATTAGAAAAATAGAATTGCAACTCAACATTGCTATGGCCCAACATAGGATTAAAAGCATGGGATTTTCTCAGCAGTTAACATTCCTTGTATTCTTTCTATTGTAATATGTAGAGACAGTGAAGCTTAATGCATGAGGTAGAATAACTAAAAGATATCTATTTAGTTGAATTAGAAAAGTTGAATTGTAACTCAACACACCTATGGCCAACCTTATATTAACGGAACATTACAATAAACAAACATAGGATAGTAAGGATGAGATTTTCTGAGAAGTTGTTTCCTATTCTAGGATTCTTTGAATTGGAATTTGTAAGAGACTGTGAAGCATAATGCACATGATATTAAGCCTAAGAGTTTTCTCTGTATTAGAACTGGAAAAGTGTAATTGTAACTGAAGCCTACTGCAGCCTAACATAGGATCTAAAGGATGGGATTTTCTCAGCACTTGTTAACATTCTTTGGATTCTTTCTATTGTAATATGTAGAGACTGTGAAGCTTAATGCATGAGATAGAATAACTGAAAGATATGTCTTTTGTTGAATTAGAAAATTGGAACTGTAACTCAACATTGCTGTGGCCCAACCTAGGAGTAAAAGAATGAAATTTTATCAGAAGTTGTTAACATTCTTTCTTTTCTATTCTATTCTTTCTATTCTAATTTGTGTAGAGAGTGAAGCTTAGTACATGACTTAGTACATGAAGATATGTCTTTATTTGAATTAGAAAAGTGGAATTGTAACTGTACATTGCTATAGCCCAGCATAAGATTAAAAGAATGGGATTTTCTCAGAAGTTCTTAACATTCCTTGTATTCTATTTCAATATGTAGAGATAGTGAAGCTTAATGCATGAGTTGAATAACTAAAAGACATCTCTTCCATTGAATAAGAAAATTGAAATTGTAACTCAACACTGTTTTGGCCTAACATATCATTAAAAGGATGGGACTTTCTAAGAAGTTGTTAACATTCTTGTATTCTTTCTTTCGTAATATGTAGAGATAGTGAAGTTTAATGGATGAGTTGAATAACTAAAAGATATCACTTTAGTTGAATTAGAAAAGTGAAATTGTAACTCAACATTGCTATGGTCCAATTCAGGATTAAAAGGATTGCATTTTCTCAGAAGTTGTTAACATTCCTTGTATTCCTTCCATTGTAATATGTAGAGACTGTGAAGGTTAATGCATGAATTAGGATAACTAAAAGACATCACTTTATTTGAATTAGAAAAATGGAACTGTAACTCAACATTGCTATGGTCCAATTTAGGATTAAAAGGATTGGATTTTCTTGGAATTTGTTAACATTGCTTTTATTCTTACTGTTCTAAGATGTAGACAGTGAACCTCAATGTATCAGATAGAATAACTAAAAGATATCTCTTAAGTGGTATTAAAAAAGTGGAATTGTAACTCAACATTTCTATGGCCCAACATAGAATGAAAAGAATCGGATTTTCTCTGAAGTTGTTAAGATTCCCTGTATTCTTTCTATTGTAATATGTAGAAACAGTGAAGCTTAACATATGAGCTGAATAACTAAAAGATATCTCTTTAGTTGAATTAGAAAAGTGGAATTGTAGCTCAACATTGTTATGGCCTAACATAGGGTTAAAAGGATGGGATTTTCTCAGAAGTTGTTAACACTCCTTTATTCTTTCTATTGTAATATGTAGAGACAATGAAGCTTAATGCAGTACATAGAATGATTAAAAGACACCTCTTTAGTTGAATTAGAAAACCAAAATTGTAGCTCAACATTGCTATTGCCTAACATAGGTTTGAAAGGATGGGATTTTCTCAGAAGTTCTTAACATTCCTTGTATTCTTTCTCTTGTAATATGTGGAGACTGTGAAGCTTAATGCATGAGATAGAAGAGCTAAAAGATATCTCTCTAGTTGATTTAGAAAAGTGGAGATATATCTCAACATTGCTATGGCCCAACATAGGATTAAAAGAATGGGATTTTCTCAGAAGTTGTTAACAATCCTTGTATTCCTTCCATTGTAATATGTGGAGACTGTGAAGCTTAATGCATGAGATAAAATAGGTAAAAGATATCTCTTCATTTGTATTAGAAAAGTGGAATTGTAACAACATTTCCATGGCCTAAAATAGGATTAAATGCATGGCATTTTCTCAGAATTTGATAACATTCCTTATATTCTTTCTGTTGTCATAGGTAGAGACAGTGAAGCTTAATGCATGATATAGAACTAGAGAGAATACAAGGAATGTAGCAACTTCTGAGAAAACCACATCCTTTGAATCCTATGTGGAGCCACAGCAATGTTTAATTACAATTCTACTTTTCAAATTCAACTAAAGAGAAATCTTTTAGTTTATCAACTCATGTATTAAGCTTCAATGTCTCTACATATTACAACAGAAAGAATACAAGGAATGTTAACAATTTCTGAGAAAATCCCATTCTTTTAATCTTAGGTTGGGCCATAGCAATGTTTAGTTACACTTCCACTTTTCAAATTCAAGAAAACAGATATCTTTTAGCTATTCTATCTTGCTCCACAGTTTCTACATAATACAGTGGAAGGAATACAAGGAACGTGAACAACATCTGAGAAAATCCCACCCTTTCAATCCAAGTTGGGCCATAGCAATAAGTTACAACTGTAGTTTTCTATTTCAACTAAAGAGACATCTTTTTATTTCTCTATCTCATGCATTAAGTTTCACTGTATCTATGTATTACAACAGAAAGAATACAAGGAATCTTAAGAACTTCTGAGAAAATCCCATTTTTTTCAGTCTAGATTGGGCCATAGCAATGTTGAGTGACAATTCCAGTTCTGTAATTCAATAAAAGAGATACCTTTTAATTCTTCTATCTCATGCATTGAGCTTCACTGTCTCTCCATATTAGAATAGAAATAATAGGAGGATTATAAGAACTTCTGAGAAAATCCCACTTTTTTAATGCTATGTTAGGCCAAATCAATGTTAAGTTACAATTTGACTTTTCTAATTCAACTAAAGAGATACCTTTTTGTTTCTGTATCTTATGCGTTAAGTTTCACTATCTCTACATTTTATAACTGAAAAAATGAAAGGAATGTCAACAACTTCTGAGAAAATGCAATCCTTTTAATCCTGAATTGGACCACAGCAATGTTGAGCTACAATTCCACCTTTGTAATTCAAGTTAAAAGATATCTTTTAGTTATTCTAACTCGTGCAATAAGCTTCACAGTCTCTACATATTAGAAGAGAAAGAATACAAGGAATGTTAACAACTGAGAAAATACCATTCTTTTAATCCTAGGTTGGCACAGAGCAAGGTTGAGTTACACTTTCACTTTTCTAATGCAACTAAAGAGATATGTTTTAGTTATTCTATCTCATGCATTGAGTTTCACTGTCTCTACACATTAGAACAGAAAGAATAAAAGGAATGTTAACAACTTCTGAGAAAATGCAATCCTTTTAATCCTGAATTGGTCCATAGCAATGTTGAGTTACAATTTCATTTTTTTAATACAACTAAAGAGATATTTTTAGTTCTTCTATCTCATGCATTAACTTCACAGTCTCCACATATTACAATAGAAAGAATTCAAGGAATGTTAAGAACTTCTGAGAAAACCCAATCCTTTCAAAGTTATGTTAGGCCATAGCAACAGTGAGTTACAACTTTTCTTTTCCAATTCAACTAAAGAGATATCTTTTACTTCTTCAACTCCTGTACTAAGCTTCACTGTCTCTACATATTACAACAGAAAGAATAGAAGGAATGTGAACAACTTCTGAGAAAATCCCATTCTTTTAATCCTAGGTTGGGCCATAGCAATCTTTAGTTACACTTCCACTTTTCAAATTCAAGAAAACAGATATCTTTTAGCTATTCTATCTTGTTCCACAGTTTCTACATAATACAGTGGAAGGAATACAAGGAATGTGAACAACATCTGAGAAAATCCCACCCTTTCAATCCAAATTGGGTCATAGCAATGTTAAGTTACGATTGTAGTTTTCTATTTCAACTAAAGAGACATCGTTTAGTTATTGTACCTAGTGCATTAAGCTTCACTGTATCTATGTATTACAACAGAAAGAATACAAGGAATCTTAACAACTTCTGATAAAATCCCATCCTTTTAATGCTATGTTAGGCCAAATCAGTGTTGAGTTACAATTTCACTTTTCTAATTCAAATAAAGGGATATCTTTTAGTTATTCAACTCACCCATTAAGCTTCACTATCTCTACATATTCCAATAGAAAGAGTACAAGGAATGTTAACAAGTACTGAGAAAATCACATTTTTTCATTCTAGGCTGGGCCATAGCAATGTTGAGTGACAATTCCAGTTTTGTAATTCAATAAAAGAGATATCTTTTAGTTCTTCTGTCTCATGCATTAAGCTTCATTGTCTCTCCATATCAGAACAGAAAGAATACCAGGACAACTTCTGAGAAAATCCCATTTTTTAAATGCTATGTTGGGCCAAATCAATGTTAAATTACAATTTCACTTTTGCAATTCAACTAACGAGATATCTTTTAGTTATTCTATCTCATGCATTAAGCTTCACTGTCTCAACACATTAGAACAGAGAGAAGAAAAGAAATGTTAGCAACTTCTGAGAAAATGCAATCCTTTTAATCCTGAATTGGTCCATAGCAATGTTGAGTTACGATTTTATTTTTCTAATACAACTAAAGAGATATCTTTTAGTTCTTCTATCTCATGCATTAAGGTTCACTGTCTCTCGATATTAGAATAGAAAGAATACAAGGACTGTAACAACTTCTGAGAAAATCCCATTCTTTTAATGCTGTGTTGGGCCAAATCAATGTTAAGTTACAATTTGACTTTTCTAATTCAACTAAAGAGACATCTTTTTATTTCTGTATCTCATTCATTAAGTTTCACTGTCTCTACATTTTAGAACCGAAAAAATAAAAGGAATGTCAACAACTTCTGAGAAAATGCAATTGTTTTAATCCTGAATTGGACTACAGCAATGTTGAGTTACAATTCCACCTTTGTAATTCAAGTAAAAAGATATCTTTTAGCTATTCTAACTCATTCAATAAGCTTCACAGTCTCTACATATTAGAAGAGAAAGAATACAAGGAATGTTAACAACTTCTGAGAAAATACCATTCTTTTAATCCTAGGTTGGCACAGAGCAAGGTTGAGTTACACTTTCACTTTTCTAATGCAACTAAAGAGATATGTTTTAGTTATTCTATCTCATGCATTGAGTTTCACTGTCTCTACACATTAGAACAGAAAGAATAAAAGGAATGTTAACAACTTCTGAGGAAATCCCATTCTTTTAATCCTAGGTTTAGCCATGGGAATGTTGGGATGCACTTCCGCTTTTCTAATTCTACAAAAGAGATATCTTTTAGCAATTCTAATGCATTAGTCTTCACAGTCTCTACATATTGTAATAGAAAGATTACAAGGAATATTAACAATTTCTTAGAAAATCTCATCCCATTAATCTTATGTTGGACCACAGCAATGTAGAGTTACAAATCCACTTTTCTATTTCAACTAAAGAGATATTTTTTAGTTCTTCTATCTCATACATTAACTTCACAGTCTCCACGTATTACAATAGAAGGAACGCAAGGAGTGTTAAGAATTTCTGAGACAATCCAATCCTTTCAAAGTTTTGTTAGGCCATAGCAATAGTGAGTTACAATTTTGCTTTTCTAATTCATCATAACAGATATTTTTTAGCCACTCTTTATCTTGCAATATGTAAAGACTGGGAAGCTTAATGAAGGAGATAGAATAGCTAAAAGGTATCTTGTACTCTGAGACACAAAAGTGGAAGTGTAACTCCAAACTTCTCTGAGTAGTGCAATCTTAGCAGAACTCTGGTATAGAGAAACAGAACATTGTAAGGATGGAATTTTCCCAGCAGTTGGTAACATTCCTTGTATTCTTTCTCTGGCAATATGTAAAGACAGTGATGCTTGATGCAGGAGATAGAATAGCTAAAACATATCTCGTTCATTGAAACAGAAAAGTGGAAGTGTAACTCCAAACTTGTCTGAGCAAGGCCCTATTAGCAGAACAGTAGCATATAGGAACAGCATTGTAAGGCTGGGATTTTCTCAGCAGTTGGTAACATTCCTTGTAATCTTTCTCATGCAATATGTAAAGACAGTGACACTTACTGCAGGAGATAGACTCGCTAAAAGATATCTCTTTCTGTGAAACATAAAAGTGGAAGTGTAACTCCAAACTGCTTTGAGTAATGCAGTCTTAGCAGAACAGTAATATAGAGAAATGTGGCATTATAAGGACTGGATTTCCTCAACAGTTCTTAAGATCCTGTGTATTCTTTCTCTTGCAATATATAAATACATTGAGGTTAAATGCAGGAGATAGCCTAGATAAAAGATATCTCTTTCTTTGAAACATAATAGTGGAACTGTAACTCCAAACTTGTTTGGGCAATTTAGTCTTAGCAATACACTAGTCTAGTGAAACATAGCATTGAAATGATGGGATTTTCTCAGCAGTTGGTAACATTCCTTGTATTCTTTCTCTTGAAGATTAATGCAGGAGATAGAGTAGCCAAAAGATATCTCTTTCTTTGAAACAGACAAGTGGAAGTGTAACTCCAAACTTCTCTGAGCAAGGCAGTCTTAGCAGAACACGAGTATAGAGAAACACAGCATTGTAAGGATCGGATTTTCTCAGCACTTAGTAATATTGCTTTTATTCTTTCCTAGCAATATGTAACTACAGTGAAGTTTGATGCTGGAGATAGAATAGCTAAAATACATCTCTTTCATTGAAACAGAAAAGTGGAA
This sequence comes from Phascolarctos cinereus, assembly GCF_003287225.1. Classification (NCBI taxonomy): domain Eukaryota; kingdom Metazoa; phylum Chordata; class Mammalia; order Diprotodontia; family Phascolarctidae; genus Phascolarctos; species Phascolarctos cinereus. The sequence continues at coordinate 259,929,008 of NW_027555958.1, forward strand.
GTGTAACTTGAAACTTCTCTGAGCAAGGCCCTATTAGCAGAACACTAGCATATAGAAACAGCATTATAAGGCTGGCATTTTCTCAGCAGTTCGTAACATTCCTTGTATTCTTTCTCTTTGCAATATGTAAAGACAGTGAAGCTTAATGCAGGAGATAGAATAGGCAAAAGATATCTCCTTTGAAAAATAAAAGAGGGA